>NC_041392.1:159078775-159086877 GCF_002162155.2 Triticum dicoccoides | reverse complement strand
GGGGTGGGGTGAGGTGAGGGGCGGCGGGGGTCCGGTATTTAAGGAGGGGGGTGTGCTGCCTTGGGGAAGGGGGCACGACGGGGCGGCTCTGAGCCGGACTCGGGTGGCGGCGGCGGCTCCAGTCTCCTGGAGGGAGACGGCAGGCGGCGGGGTGGGCCGTCGGCTGGGCCTTGGCCCAGCCGGCGCACTGCGCGTTTTTTTAAATAATCCGCTCAGAAAAAAATAAAAAGAAATACTAAACGGACTCCAAAAATTCCGAAATAAATTTTCACGGGCTTATAAAATCAAGCCTCACAAGGTGAACATTTATTTGGGACCTAAATGTAAATTTGAAAAACGCACTTTTTTCCTAAATTCAAATAAAACACCGAAAAACTCTGGAATAAAATCTTATTTGATTTTATTATTAAATCCACAATATTTCTTTATTTTTGGAAAGTCATTTTATTCCCTCTCTCATATTTTTGTAATAGAAATAATTGATGATAAAATAAATAAAATCAAATGATCCTATTCTCAAAATTTGAGAAAACTCAAATATGAAAATAATGAAATCCCCAACTCTGTCTGTGGGTCATTGAGTTGCGTAGAATTTCTAGGATCAACCAAAATGTAAATAAAATATGATATGCATTGATGATCTAATGTATAACATTCCAAATTGAAAATTTGGGATGTTACAAACCTACCCCCCTTAAGGTGAATCTCGCCCTCGAGATTCGGGTTGGCTAGAAAATAGGTGAGGGTGGTCCTTGAACAAATCTTCCTCTCGCTCCCAGGTGGCTTCATCCTCTGAGTGGTGGCTCCACTGAACTTTGCAAATCTTGATAACCTTGCTGCGAGTAACTCGGTTGGCAAACTCGAGAATCTTGACTGGCTTCTCCTCGTAGGTCAAATCGTTATCCAACTGAATAGTTTCCAAAGGCATTGTATCTCTCAACGGGATGTCAGCCATCTCCGCGTGACACTTCTTCAACTGGGAAACATGGAACACATCATGAACTCCTGACAATCCTTCGGGCAATTCCAACTTGTAGGCCACTTCTCCCATACGCTCCAAAACTCGATATGGTCCTACAAATCGTGGCGCTAACTTCCCTTTAACTCCAAAACGCTTTGTTCCTCGAAGTGGAGATACTCGAAGATAAGCTCTGTCTCCAACTTCGTAAACTGTCTCCTTACGTTTAGAATCTGCATAACTTTTCTGTCTGGACTGGGCTACCTTGAGCTTATCGCGAATCAACTTCACCTTCTGTTCAGACTCTTTAATCAAGTCAGGACCAAACAACTGGCGGTCTCCAACTTCGTCCCATGACAGTGGTGTCCTGCACCTCCTTCCGTACAAAGCTTTGAAAGGGGCCATTTTTATACTAGTTTGATAACTATTGTTGTTAGAGAACTCTGCATATGGCAAATTGTCGTCCCAACTAGATCCATAATCCAGCGCACAAGCTCTCAGCATATCCTCCAAAATCTGATTGACTTTCTCGGTCTGTCCATCTGTCTGTGGATGAAAAGCTGTGCTGAATTCTAGCCTGGTACCCAAGGTTTCATGCAACTGCTTCCAGAACTTTAAGGTAAACTGGGTTCCTCTATCTGATACGATACTCCTTGAACTCCATGCAGACATACGATCCTGGTCATGTATATCTTTGCCAACTTAGCACTGGTGCAAGTGGACTTTACTGGGCTGAAATGAGTTACTTTCGTCAGTCGATCGACTACAACCCAAATCGAGTCATAGCCTGAACGAGTCCTGGGCAATCCCGTGATAAAATCCATGCCTAGCTTATCCCACTTCCATTCGCGTATCGGCAATGGTTGTAACAATCCTGCTGGCTTCTGATGCTCTGCTTTTACTCTTTGGCATACATCACAAACTGCTACATACTCCGCAATATCCTTCTTCATTCCGGTCCACCAGAAAATATCCTTCAAATCTAAATACATCTTGGTATTTCCTGGGTGAATTGAATACGGTGAGTCGTGTGCCTCTTGCAAAATCAACTTCCTGATCTCCGGGTCGTTGGGCACGTAAACACGGTCTTCAAACCATAGGGTGTCGTGCTCATCCTCACGAAATCCCTTAGCTTTTCCTTTGCTCAGTTTCTCCTTTATAGTGGCAATCTCTTTGTCAGCTTTCTGAGCTTCTCCGATTCTATCCATCAAAGTTGACTGAATCTCCAATGTTGTTACATAGCCTCTTGGAACTATTTCCAAACATAGTTCACGAAGATTTTCTACTAACTCCTTGGGTATTTCTCCCATCATTAACGTATAGACATGGCTCTTACGGCTTAATGCGTCAGCTACTACATTAGCCTTTCCGGGGTGATAATGCAATCTCATATCATAATCCTTGATAAGCTCCAACCATCTCCTTTGTCTGAATTCAACTCCTTCTGTGTGAAAATGTACTTCAAACTCTTATGATCCGTGTACACCTCACAATGATTTCCAATGAGGAAATGTCTCCATGTTTTTAATGCATGCACTACGGCTACTAACTCCAAATCATGCGTGGCATAATTTAACTCATGAGGCTTCAGTTGTCTTGAGGCATATGAAACAACTCTCCCTTCCTGCATAAGCACTGCTCCAAGTCCTCGACGTGAAGCGTCGCAATACACCTCATAATCCTTGGTCTGATCTGGCAAAATCAACACTGGTGAGGTAACCAAGCGTTTCTTCAACTCCTGGAAACTAGCCTCACATTCCTCTGTCCATATGAACTTGGTAGCCTTCTTTAATAACTCCGTCATAGGCTTCGCAATCTTTGAGAAATTCTCAATAAATCTCCGATAGTATCCTGCGAGTCCAAGAAAACTCCGGATCTCTCCAACTGTTGTTGGGGCTTCCCACTTGGTCACGGTTTCAACTTTAGCGGGATCTACTGCTATACCTTCTCCAGATATAACATGTCCGAGGAATCCTACTTCCTTCAACCAAAACTCACATTTGCTGAATTTGGCATATAATTGATGTTCTTTGAGCTTTCCAAGTACCAAACACAAATGCTCCTTATGCTCCTCTTAATTCTTCGAGTAAACCAGGATATCATCAATAAACACTACGACGAACTTATCCAAGAACTCCATAAACACTTTGTTCATCATGTTCATAAAATAGGCAGGTGCGTTAGTCAGACCAAATGACATAACGGTGTACTCATATAGCCCATATCTGGTAGTAAAAGCTGTCATCGGAATATCCAGTTCTCGAATATTCAACTGGTGGTATCCTGATCACAGATCGATTTTGGAAAATACCTTAGCTCCTTGCAATCGATCAAACAGATCGTTGATCATTGGTAGTGGGTACTTGTTCTTGATCGTTACTTCATTCAATCCTCGATAATCAACAACCATCCTTAACGATCCATCCTTCTTCTCCACTAGAAGTACTGGAGATCCCCAAGGTGAAGAACTTGGGCGAATATATCCCTTATCCAGTAACTCCTTAATCTGCTTCTTAATTTCCACCAAATCCTTTGCTGGCATCCTATATGGTCTCTTTGATATTGGCCCTGTGCCTGGCAATAGCTCAATCAAAAACTCAATATCTCTATCCGGTGGCATGCCTGGCAACTCTTCTGGAAATACATCAGGGAAATCCCTTACCACTGGTACTTCCTCCTGCACAACCCCTGTTAGGCAATTTACTTGAGTCCTCCATGGCACATGCCGGGATACATACTTGATCCTTCTCCCTTCTGGGGTAGTAAGCAAAATTGACTTACTAGCACACTCAATATTCCCTTCATACTTTGATAACCAATCCATGCCTAATATCACATCCAATCCTTGAGATTCCAATACTATTAGGTCTGAGGGAAAAACATAGTTACCAATCCTTAATGGTAACCGATCACACCATAGACTAGCCACATACTCTGCTCCGGGCGAGGTTACTAACATGGGTGACCTAAGGGCTTGGGTTGGTAGGTTATACTTATCCACAAATCCCCTTGAGATGTATGAATGCGATGCACCAGTATCAAAAAGAACGAGTGCAGTAAATGATTTAACCAAAAACTTACCTATTACTGCATCGGGCTGAGCTTCAACCTCCTCCACGCTAACGTGGTTCACCTGTCCCCTGTTAAAAGGGTTCGGCTTCTTCCCAGAACTTCCATTGCCATTTTGGCCTTCAGGACATTCATTGGAATAATGTACGGTCTTCGAACACTTATAACAAGTGACTTGGCTTAGGTCCTTCTTGGCTGGGGTTGATGGGTTGGTGCGGTTCTGGCCGTTGCGTCCTCCATTGCCATTACCATTCTTGGTGCCATTGTGATTGTGCGAGCTACCTCCTCCATGGGTATGCTGAAAATGTCCTCCCGGTCTAGGGGTAAAACGTGGCTTCTGCTGAGCTCCTGAATTGTACTTTCCTTGTCCATATTTCCTCTTGCGATTCTCAATTTGCTGCTGCTTCCCTTCAATCATAAGAGCACGATCTACCAACTCCTGGTAGTTGTTGAAGGTGGCTACCATCAACTGCATGCTCAACTCATCATTCAGTCCTTCCAGAAACTTCTCTTGCTTAGCTGCATCCATAGCGACGGCATCTGGGGCATAACATGCTAGCTTACTAAATTCCTCCACATACTGGCCAACTGTCCGTCCTCCTTGGCACAATTTGCGAAACTCATGCTTCTTCATGGCCATAGCTCCTGCTGAAACATGTGCAGTACGAAAGGCCAGCTGAAACTGGTCCCATGTGACACTGTCGACTGGGAAAGTGGCTGTGAAATTCTCCCACCATGATGCTGCGGGTCCTTCTAGCCGATGTGCGGAAAACTTCACCTTCTCTGCATCGGTGCATCTTGCTGTGGTCAACTCCCTAGCTATCTTGCGGAGCCAATCATCTGCTACTATCGGCTCGGTGCTACTGGAAAACACCAGCGGATTCAGCCTAAGAAAACGGGCTAAGTGGTCAACATGTGGTGGTGGTGGTGGTGGGTTTTTGTTGTTGTTCCCCTGATTCTGATTCTGGACTAGCAACTGCATCAATGTGTTCTGCTGCTGGATCAACTGGGTGAGCTCCGGTGGGAAGGCAAATCCGGGGTCACGTCTCGGAGGCATCTGAGGGTTTAGAAAAGATGAGATATAATAATAGAGGGGGTCTAAAGAGAAAACACTACCCATAGGCACATGAGGCAAAAACAAACAATTCACTTCAATCAATCAAACCAAGGCATACAATCGATCTATCTATCGCAAAAGTGCTCGGACTACTATATTTACATGGTGGACTACTACTATTACTGATGAGGAGGTCTACTAGAAATATTCTACAATCGTTGACTCCATGATATCTGCTCTAGCTTCATCAACATAGTCATCATCGCTACTATCTGGTTCCGAGTCGGTGCCGTCGATGATGATGTAGTCTTCCAGGCTAATCTCCTTGGGTTCTTCGTCTTCATCTACTGGCGTAGGGCCTCCCATAAATATTCCAATCTTCTTGATCAAGTCGTTATTCTTCTCCACCAATACTTCAATTTCTTTGTCATAATCTTCACGTGTAGCCTTGAGTTCTTCCTCCAGTTCATTGATTCTAGTCTTAGCCTTCTTCAGATCATTCATGTCGGCGCACATCTGATTCTCCTGTCGTCGAATGTGCTGGTTTAACTCCTGGATAAAAGCTGCGATTGATCTATCCTTCCTGGTGCTGATCATCTCCCAGTGCTCATCTCGGCGCCCACAAACCTGGTAGATAGTATCTTTGAGATCCTTGCAGTAGACTTCTCCAATGCGTCCCATGGCGATGTGAGCTGCCATGCTCTTTCCTAGACTCCAAGTTGGTGCATCAAAAGAAAACTCTATGGGCTCAGTGACTGGCATGAACGTCCTTCCTGGAACTTGAACTTGAATCATCCAGCGCTCTTCTTCAGGTAAAGTGGCGTTGTAGGTTCCCGTGAAGCTTGGTACTCCTATGTTCAGGTATCTAGTGACTTCCTTCAAGTGTCGTCCAAAGGGTGTATCTTCATCCGGTTGTGTGAACTTGTTCCTTGCATCCGCCACTCTAAAGAGTAGAAAAGATGAGCGGTCAGAAGAGAAGAGAGTGAATAGTGATCTAGGTCTTTAGCTTAGTGGTCGTGTCCTATAGTCAGCGTGTGCTCTGATACCATCTCTGTAGCGACCAGACCTCAAACAGTCTGATCTCTGTGCTCCGGTGTCATCCCTGGATCAGTAATGCTGACACCACACAGTACTCGAAGGATTTATAGCAGAGTAGCAATCACACACTTATTACATCGAGTGTCTCAAAAGAGAACTTATTACAATAAATATGTCTTAAGGCCATCTAATAACGATAACAGCGGAAGGCTTGGAAGATAAGTGAGTCCATCAACTCCAACGGCATCACTGAGTAAAGAAACACGACCTAAAAACTCCTTAATCGTCGTCTGAAAAGTCTGCAACATTAACGTTGCAGCCCAAAAACGGGTCAGCACATGGAATATGCTGGCAAGGTAACACATAGAGAGAGTAATGGAATGAAACAGCTATACTATATGCATATTTGGCTGGTGGAAAGCTCTATGGTTACAGTTTTGCGTAAAGCCAATTTTTCCCTACTTCAAAGGAATAAAATTTATTTAACTATCATGGTAGTTGTTAAACATTGAGAATGGTTGACAGCATTCTCAATCCCAATTAAGTATCATCATACCCAACAAAATTAATTTAGAGTAACATGTTGAGATTCACATGAAAATCCAAGTACTAGATACTCAAGATGTCCATAACCGGGGACACGGCTAATCATGATTAATTTGTTACACTCTACAGAGGTTTGCGCACTTTTCCCCACAAGACTCGATCGCCTCCGTTTAGTTTCTCGCACTACATGGTGTTTGAGAAGACGGATGACCGAGACATAGTCTTTCAGAAGCGCTAGCACCTTACGATCGGGTAGACCATACCACCTACATCCCCTACATCTGCTAGTCTACCACTGTAAGAGTTCGCACAACTTAGTCAACTATGCTAGAGCCCATGATAGCTTGTGGCTGCACACGGAAGTTTCTAGCATGAATAGTCTCATGATCCCTTTGAGCCTAGGTGGCGGTCCAAAAGAAAACAGGCAAGTCCTGGAATACCCAGGTGCCTCAATCCACCCAGATGTGTGTTTAAGTTGCCACCTTAGATAAACCATTAATTAACAATCTCACATCTGTCATGGATTTCACTCACCCAATCCACGTCTACTGGCATAGCATGGCATAATAAGCAAACGTAGAAGTAACTCCCAAAGGTTTGATAATAATAGGTAATAGGTACTACCTCATCTACTTCCCATCCCACAGTTTAATTAGATCCTAATCATACAATGTGTGAGGATTGATCTAATGCAATAAAACTGGGTAGTAGAAAAGGTATGATCAAAGTGTTACTTGCCTTGCTGATGTTCCGCGAAACCTAACGATTCGAAGTAACAGGCGGCGCACTCCGGGTATTCTATCGCAGACAAACAACAAGCATACAATAAGTACTCATCTAATGCATAAGTAAAACTCAAATAAGATATCTAACTAGAAGGTTCAACTTAAGAACTCCGGTTGGCAAAAAGAATCAAATCGAACAAAGCAACAAAAGTCAAACTGCGAAAGAAAACAACTTCGTTCTAGAAATCTGGATCTAGGGCAAATTGTACAGTAGCAAAATCTTGTTTAAGTTGGTTAAACGGACAGAGGGTTTCGAGACGAAACTCTAGGCGCTTGAATCGCCAGATTCCGATAAACGAGCGAAAAGATAAACTAAAACGAAAATCGGATCAGGAATCGCGATCAGAAAAATCGCGGATTTAATCCGAGAAAAAAAACTGACGAACAGTTAATTGAACGGACGTTCGTTAACAGAAACTAACCGATGAACACGTTCGCTAAAACGAACGGATCGGTGAACGTTCACTAATTAAATAAACCAGAGAAAAAACAGATCTAGGGTTTCGATAAAATAAACCGATGCGGTTTTAAAAAAAACGAACAGCGAACGACGGTGGCTATACCTCCGGCGAGGCACTCCGGCGGGCAGGGCGGGGGTCCGGCGGGTCGGCGGGGTGCGGTGCGGCGACGGGAGGCGGCGGGCGGCGGC
>NC_041392.1:159061437-159078122 GCF_002162155.2 Triticum dicoccoides | reverse complement strand
TGTGCTGCCTTGGGGAAGGGGGCACGGCGGGGCAGCTCCGAGCCGGACTCGGGCGGCGGCGGCGGCTCCAGTCTCCTGGAGGGAGACGGCAGGCGGCGGGGTGGGCCGTCGGCTAAGCCTTGGCCCAGTCCGCGCGCGGCGCGTTTTTTTAAATAATCTGCTCGGAGAAAAATAAAAAGAAATACTAAACAGACTCCGAAAATTCCGAAATAAATTTTCACGGGCTTCTAAAATCAAGCCTCACAAGGTGAACATTTATTTAGGACCTAAATGCAATTTTGAAAAACGCACTTCTTTTCCTAAATTCAAATAAAACTCCGAAAAACTTCAGAATAAAATCTTATTTGATTTTATTATTAAATCCTCAATATTTCTTTATTTTGGGAAGTCATTTTATTCCCTCTCTCATATTTTTGTAATAGAAATAATTGATGATAAAATAAATAAAATCAAATGATCCTATTCTCAAAATTTGAGAAAACTCAAATATGAAAATAACGAAATCCCCAACTCTCTCCGTGGGTCATTGAGTTGCGTAGAATTTCTAGGATCAACCAAAATGCAAATAAAATATGATATGCATTGATGATCTAATGTATAACATTCCAAATTGAAAATTTGGGATGTTACAAACCTACCCCCCTTAAGGTGAATCTCGCCCTCGAGATCCGGGTTGGCTAGAAAATAGGTGAGGGTGGTCCTTGAACAAATCTTCCTCTCGCTCCCAGGTGGCTTCATCCTCTGAGTGGTGGCTCCACTGAACTTTGCAAAACTTGATAACCTTGCTGCGAGCAACTCGGTTGGCAAACTCGAGAATCTTGACTGGCTTCTCCTCGTAGGTCAAATCGTTATCCAACTGAATAGTTTCCAAAGGCACTGTATCTCTCAACGGGATGTCAGCCATCTCCGCGTGACACTTCTTCAACTGGGAAACGTGGAACACATCATGAACTCCTGACAATCCTTCGGGCAATTCCAACTTGTAGGCCACTTCTCCCATATGCTCCAAAACTCGATATGGTCCTACAAATCGTGGCACTAACTTCCCTTTAACTCCAAAACGCTTTGTTCCTCGAAGTGGAGATACTCGAAGATAAGCTCTGTCTCCAACTTCGTAAACTATCTCCTTACGTTTAGAATCTGCATAACTTTTCTGTCTGGACTGGACTACCTTGAGCCTATCGCGAATCAACTTCACCTTCTGTTCAGACTCTTTAATCAAGTCAGGACCAAACAACTGGCGGTCTCCAACTTCGTCCCATGACAGCGGTGTCCCGCACCTCCTTCCGTACAAAGCTTCAAAAGGGGCCATTTTTATACTGGTTTGATAACTATTGTTGTAAGAGAACTCTGCATATGGCAAATTGTCGTCCCAACTAGATCCATAATCCAGCGCACAAGCTCTCAGCATATCCTCCAAAATCTGATTGACTCTCTCGGTCTGTCCATCTGTCTGTGGATGAAAAGTTGTGCTGAATTCTAGCCTGGTACCCAAGGTTTCATGCAACTGCTTCCAGAACTTTAAGGTAAACTGGGTTCCTCTATCTGATACGACACTCCTTGAACTCCATGCAGACATACGATCCCGGTCATGTATATCTTTGCCAACTTAGCACTGGTGTAAGTGGTCTTTACTGGGATGAAATGAGCTACTTTCGTCAGTCGATCGACTACAACCCAAATCGAGTCATAGCCTGAACGAGTCCTGGGCAATCCCGTGATAAAATCCATGCCTAGCTTATCCCACTTCCATTCACGTATCGGCAATGGTTGTAACAATCCTGCTGGCTTCTGATGCTCTGCTTTTACTCTCTGGCATACATCACAAACTGCTACATACTCCGCAATATCCTTCTTCATTCCGGTCCACCAGAAAATATCCTTCAAATCTAAATACATCTTGGTATTTCCTGGGTGAATTGAATACGGTGAGTCGTGTGCCTCTTGCAAAATCAACTTCCTGATCTCCGGGTCGTTGGGCACGTAAACATGGTCTTCAAACCATTGGGTGTCGTGCTCATCCTCACGAAATCCCTTAGCTTTTCCTTTGCTCAGTTTTTCCTTTATAGTGGCAATCTCTTTGTCAGCTTTCTGAGCTTCTCTGATTCTATCCATCAAAGTTGACTGAATCTCCAATGCTGTTACATAGCCTCTTGGAACTATTTCCAAACATAGTTCACGAAGATTTTCTACTAACTCCTTGGGTATTTCTCCCATCATTAACGTATAGACATGGCTCTTACGGCTTAATGCGTCAGCTACTACATTAGCCTTTCCGGGGTGATAATGCAATCTCATATCATAATCCTTGATAAGCTCCAACCATCTCCTTTGTCTGAGATTCAACTCCTTCTGTGTGAAAATGTACTTCAAACTCTTATGATCCGTGTACACCTCACAATGATTTCCAATGAGGAAATGTCTCCATGTTTTTAATGCATGCACTACGGCTGCTAACTCCAAATCGTGCGTGGCATAATTTAACTCACGAGGCTTCAGTTGTCTTGAGGCATATGAAACAACTCTCCCTTCCTGCATAAGCACTGCTCCAAGTCCTCGACGTGAAGCGTCGCAATACACCTCATAATCCTTGGTCTGATCTGGCAAAATCAACACTGGTGAGGTAACCAAGCGTTTCTTCAACTCCTGGAAACTAGCCTCACATTCCTCTGTCCATATGAACTTGGTATCCTTCTTTAATAACTCCGTCATAGGCTTCACAATCTTTGAGAAATTCTCAATAAATCTCCGATAGTATCCTGCGAGTCCAAGAAAACTCCAGATCTCTCCAACTGTTGTTGGGGCTTCCCACTTGGTCATGGTTTCAACTTTAGCGGGATCTATTGCTATACCTTCTCCAGATATAACATGTCCGAGGAATCCTACTTCCTTCAACCAAAACTCACATTTGCTGAATTTGGCATATAATTGATGTTCTTTGAGCTTTCCAAGTACCAAACGCAAATGCTCCTTATGCTCCTTTTCATTCTTCGAGTAAACCAGAATATCATCAATGAACACTACGACGGACTTATCCAAGAACTCCATAAACACTTTGTTCATCATGTTCATAAAATAGGCAGGTGCGTTAGTCAGACCAAATGACATAACGGTGTACTCATATAGCCCATATCTGGTAGTAAAAGCTGTCTTCGGAATATCCTGTTCACGAATCTTCAACTGGTGGTATCCTGATCGCAGATCGATTTTGGAAAATACCTTAGCTCCTTGCAATCGATCAAACAGATCGTTGATCATTGGTAGTGGGTACTTGTTCTTGATCGTTACTTCATTCAATCCTCGATAATCAACAACCATCCTTAACGATCCATCCTTCTTCTCCACTAGAAGTATTGGCGGTCCCCAAGGTGAAGAACTTGGGCGAATATATCCCTTATCCAGTAACTCCTTAATCTGCTTCTTAATTTCCACCAAATCCTTTGCTGGCATCCTATATGGTCTCTTTGATATTGTCCATGTGCCTGGCAATAGCTCAATCAAAAACTCAATATCTCTATCCGGTGGCATGCCTGGCAACTCTTCTGGAAATACATCAGGGAAATCCCTTACCACTGGTACTTCCTCCTGCACAACCCCTGTTAGGCAATTTACTTGAGTCCTCCATGGCACATGCCGGGATACATACTTGATCCTTCTCCCTTCTGGGGTAGTAAGCAAAATTGACTTACTAGCACACTCAATATTCCCTTCATACTTTGATAACCAATCCATGCCTAATATCACATCCAATCCTTGAGATTCCAATACTATTAGGTCTGAGGGAAAAACATAGTTACCAATCCTTAGTGGTAACCGATCACACCATAGACTAGCCACATACTCTGCTCCGGGCGAGGTTACTAACATGGGTGACCTAAGGGCTTGGGTTGGTAGGTTATACTTATCCACAAATCCCCTTGAGATGTATGAATGCGATGCACCAGTATCAAAAAGAACAAGTGCAGTAAATGACTTAACCAAAAACTTACCTATTACTGCATCGGGCTGAGCTTCAACCTCCTCCATGCTAATGTGGTTCACCTGTCCCCTGTTAAAAGGGTTCGGCTTCTTCCCAGAACTTCCATTGCCATTTTGGCCTTCAGGACATTCATTGGCATAATGTCCGGTCTTCGAACACTTATAACAAGTGACTTGGCTTAGGTCCTTCTTGGCTGGGGTTGATGGGTTGGTGCGGCTCTGGCCGTTGCGTCCTCCATTGCCATTACCATTCTTGGTGTCATTGTGATTGTGCGAGCTACCTCCTCCATGGGTATGCTGAAAATGTCCTCCCGGTCTAGGGGTAAAACGTGGCTTCTGCTGAGCTCCTGAATTGTACTTTCCTTGTCCATATTTCCTCTTGCGATTCTCAATTTGTTGCTGCTTCCCTTCAATCATAAGAGCACGATCTACCAACTCCTGGTAGTTGTTGAAGGTGGCTACCATCAACTGCATGCTCAACTCATCATTCAGTCCTTCCAGAAACTTCTCTTGCTTAGCTGCATCCATAGCGACGTCATCTGGGGCATAACATGCTATCTTACTAAATTCCTCCACATACTGGCCAACTGTCTGTCCTCCTTGGCGCAAGTTGCGAAACTCATGCTTCTTCATGGCCATAGCTCCTGCTGAAACATGTGCAGTACGAAAGGCCTGCTGAAACTGGTCTCATGTGACACTGTCGACTGGAAAAGTGGCTGTGAAATTCTCCCACCATGATGCTGCAGGTCCTTCTAGCTGATGTGCGGCAAACTTCACCTTCTCCGCATCTGTGCATCCTGCTGTGGTCAAATCCCTAGCTATCTTGCGGAGCCAATCATCTGCTACTATCGGCTCGGTGCTACTGGAAAACATCGGCAGATTCAGCCTAAGAAAACGGGCTAAGTGGTCAACAGGTGGTGGTGGTGGTGGTGGTGGGTTTTTGTTGTTGTTCCCCTGATTCTGATTCTGGACTAGCAACTGCATCAATGTGTTCTGCTGCTGGATCAACTTGGTGAGCTCCGGTGGGAAGGCAAATCCGGGGTCACGTCTCGGAGGCATCTGAGGGTTTAGAAAAGATGAGATATAAGAATAGAGGGGGGTCTAAAGAGAAAACACTACTCATATGCACATGAGGCAAAAAGAAACAATTCACTTCAATCAATCAAACCAAGGCATACAATCGATCTATCTATCGCAAAAGTGCTCGGACTACTATATTTACATGGTGGACTACTACTACTACTGATGAGGAGGTCTACTAGAAATATTCTACAGTCGTTGACTCCATGATATCTGCTCTAGCTTCATCAACATAGTCATCATCGCTACTATCTGGTTCCGAGTCGGTGCCATCGATGATGATGTAGTCTTCCGGGCTAATCTCCTTGGGTTCTTCGTCTTCATCTACTGGCATAGGGCCTCCCATGAATATTCCAATCTTCTTGATCAGGTCGTTATTCTTCTCCACCAATACTTCAATTTCTTTGTCATAATCTTCACGTGTAGCCTTGAGTTCTTCCTCCATTTCCTTGATTCTAGTCTTAGCCTTCTTCAGATCATTCATGTTGGCGCACATCTGATTCTCCTGTCGTCGAATGTGCTGGTTTAACTCATGGATAAAAGCTGCGATTGATCTATCCTTCCTGGTGCTGATCATCTCCCAGTGCTCATCTCGGCGCCCACAAACCTGGTAGATAGTATCTTTGAGATCCTTGCGGTAGACTTCTCCAATGCGTCCCATGGCGATGTGAGATGCCATGCTCTTTCCTAGACTCCAAGTTGGTGCATCAAAAGAAAACTCTATGGGCTCAGTGACTGGCATGAACGTCCTTCCTGGAACTTGAACTTGAATCATCCAGCGCTCTTCTTCAGGTAAAGTGGCGTTGTAGGTTCCCGTGAAGCTTGGTACTCCTATGTTCAGGTATCTAGTGACTTCCTTCAAGTGTCGTCCAAAGGGTGTATCTTCATCCGGTTGTGTGAACTTGTTCCTTGCATCCGCCATTCTAAAGAGTAGAAAAGATGAGAGGTCAGAAGAGAAGAGAGTGAATAGTGATGTAGGTCTTTAGCTTAGTGGTCGTGTCCTACAATCAGCGTGTGCTCTGATACCATCTCTGTAGCGACCAGACCTCAAACAGTCTGATCTCTGTGCTCCGATGTCATCCCTGGATCAGTAATGCTGACAGCACACAATACTCGGAGGATTTATAGCAGAGTAGCAATCACACACTTATTACATCGAGTGTCTCAAAAGAGAACTTATTACAATAAATATGGCTTAAGGCCATCTAAT
This sequence comes from Triticum dicoccoides, assembly GCF_002162155.2. Taxonomy (NCBI): domain Eukaryota; kingdom Viridiplantae; phylum Streptophyta; class Magnoliopsida; order Poales; family Poaceae; genus Triticum; species Triticum dicoccoides. The sequence goes on along the minus strand of NC_041392.1, from coordinate 159,071,854 downwards.
AACGATAACAGCGGAAGGCTTGGAAGATAAGTGAGTCCATCAACTCCAACGGCATCACTGAGTAAAGAACCACGACCTAAAAACTCCTTAATCGTCGTCTGAAAAGTCTGCAACATTAACGTTGCAGCCTAAAAATGGGTCAGCACATGGAATATGCTGGCAAGGTAACACATAGAGTGTTGGAAATATGCCCTAGAGGCAATAATAAATAAGTTATTATTATATTTCTTTGTTCATGATAATAGTCTTTTATTCATGCTATAACTGTATTATCCGGAAATCGTAATACACGTGTGAATACATAGACCACAATATGTCCCTAGTGAGCCTCTAGTTGACTAGCTCGTTGTGATCAACAGATAGTCATGGTTTCCTGGCTATGGACATTGGATGTCGTTGATGACGGGATCACATCATTAGGAGAATGATGTGATGGACAAGACCCAATCCTAAGCTTAGCACAAAGATCGTGTAGTTCGTTTGCTAGAGCTTTGCCAATGTCAAGTATCTCTTCCTTTGACCATGAGATCGTGTAACTCCTGGATACCGTAGGAGTGCCTTGGGTGTATCAAACGTCACAACGTAACTGGGTGACTATAAAGGTACACTACAGGTATCTCCGAAAGTATCTATTGTTTTATGCGGATCGAGACTGGGATTTGTCACTCCGTGTAAACGGAGAGGTATCTCTGGGCCCACTCGGTAGGACATCATCATATGCGCAATGTGACCAAGGAGTTGATCACGGGATGATGTGTTACGGAACGAGTAAAGTGACTTGCCGGTAACGAGATTGAACAAGGTATTGGATACCGACGATCGAATCTCGGGCAAGTAAAATACCGCTAGACAAAGGGAATTGTATACGGGATCGATTGAGTCCTTGACATCGTGGTTCATCCGATGAGATCATCGTGGAACATGTGGGAGCCAACATGGGTATCCAGATCCCGCTGTTGGTTATTGACCGGAGAACGTCTCGGTCATGTCTACATGTCTCCCGAACCCGTAGGGTCTACACACTTAAGGTTCGATGACGCTAGGGTTATAAAGGAAGCTTGTATGTGGTTACCGAATGTTGTTCGGAGTCCCGGATGAGATCCCGGACGTCACGAGGAGTTCCGGAATGGTCCGGAGGTAAGGATTTATATATGGGAAGTCCTGTTTTGGTCACCGGAAAAGTTTCGGGCGATATCGGTATTGTACCGGGACCACCGGGAGGGTCCCGGGGGTCCACCAAGTGGGGCCACCTGCCCCAGAAGGTTGCGTGGGCCAAGTGTGGGAGGGGACCAGCCCCTAGGAGGGCTGGTGCGCCCCCCACAAGGGGGCCAAGGCGCAAGGGAGAGTGGGAGGGGGCAAACCCTAGTCCAGATGGGCCTTAAGGCCCATATTGGTGCGCCTCCCTCTCCTCTCCCCCCTTGGCCGCCTCCCCTTTGCCATCTAGGGCTGGCCGCACCCCTTGGGGGTGGGAAACCCTAAAGGGGGCGCAGCCCCCCCTTCCCCCTATATATAGATGAGTTTTGGGGCTGCCATACACATGAGTTCTCTCCCTCTTGGTGCAGCCCTACCTCTCTCCCAACTCCTCCTCTCCCATGGTGCTTGGCGAAGCCCTGCGGGATTGCCACGCTCCTCCACCACCACCACGCCGTTGTGCTGCTGTTGGATGGAGTCTTCCTCAACCTCTCCCTCTCTCCTTGCTGGATCAAGGCGTGGGAGACGTCACCGGGCTGTACGTGTGTTGAACGCGGAGGTGCCGTGCGTTCGGCACTTGATCATCGGTGATCTGAATCACGACGAGTACGACTCCATCAACCCCGTTCACTTGAACGCTTCCGCTTAGCGATCTACAAGGGTATGTAGATGCAAACTCTCCTCTCTTTCTACTCGTTGCTGGTCTCTCCATAGATAGATCTTGGTGTTACGTAGGAAATTTTTTGAATTTCTGCTACGTTCCCCAACAGTGGCATCATGAGCTAGGTCTATTGCGTAGATTCTTTGCACGAGTAGAACACAAAGTAGTTGTGGGCGTTGATGTTGTTCAATATGCTTACCGTTACTAGTCCAATCTTGTTTCGACGGTATTGTGGGATGAAGCGGCCCGGACCGACCTTACACGTACTCTTACGTGAGACAGGTTCCACCGATTGACATGCACTTGGTGCATAAGGTGGCTAGCGGGTGCCAGTCTCTCCCACTTTAGTCGGAACGGATTCGATGAAAAGGGTCCTTATGAAGGGTAAATAGCAATTGGCATATCACGTTGTGGTCTTGCGTAGGTAAGAAACGTTCTTGCTAGAAACCCATAGCAGCCACGTAAAACATGCAAACAACAATTAGAGGACGTCTAACTTGTTTTTGCAGGGTATGCTATGTGATGTGATATGGCCAAGAAGAATGTGATGAATGATATGTGATGTATGAGATTGATCATGTTCTTGTAATAGGATTCACGACTTGCATGTCGATGAGTATGACAACCGGCAGGAGCCATAGGAGTTGTCTTTATTTATTGTATGACCTGCGTGTCATTGAAGAATGCCATGTAAACTACCATACTTTATTGCTAAACGCGTTAGTCATAGAAGTAGAAGTAGTCGTTGGCGTGACAACTTCATGAAGACACGATGATGGAGATCATGATGATGGAGATCATGGTGTCGTGCCGGTGACGATGATGATCATGGAGTCCCGAAGATGAAGATCAAAAGGAGCAAAATGATATTGGCCATATCATGTCACTATTTGATTGCATGTGATGTTTATCATGTTTATGCATCTTGTTTGCTTAGGACGACGGTAGTAAATAAGATGATCCCTTACAAAATTTCAAGAAGTGTTCTCCCCTAACTGTGCACCGTTGCTACAGTTCGTCGCTTCTAAGCACCACGTGATGATCGGGTGTGATGGATTCTTACGTTCACATACAACGGGTGTAAGACAGTTTTACACAGCGAAAACACTTAGGGTTAACTTGACGAGCCTAGCATGTGCAGACATGGCCTCGGAACACGGAGACCGAAAGGTCGAGCATGAGTCGTATGGTAGATACGATCAACATGAAGATGTTCACCGATGTTGGCTAGTCCGTCTCACGTGATGATCGGACACGGCCTAGTTGACTCGGATCATGTGATCACTTAGATGACCAGAGGGATGTCTATCTGAGTGGGAGTTCATAAGATGAACTTAATTATCTTGAACATAATCAAAAGACCTTTTGCAAATTATGTCGTAGCTCACGCTATAGTTCTACTGTTTAGATATGTTCCTAGAGAAAATATAGTTGAAAGTTGATAGTAGCGATTATGTGATCAGTAGAAAGCTTATGTCCTTAATGCACCGCTCAGTGTGCTGAACCCCAAACGTCGTTTGTGGATGTTGTGAACATCGGACATACACGTCTTGATAACTACGTGATAGTTCAGTTAAACGGTTTAGAGTTGAGGCACGAAAGACGTTTTCAAAACGTCGCGGAACATATGAGATGTTTCGAGGGCTGAAATTGGGATTTCAGGCTCGTGCCCACGTCAAGAGGTATGAGACCTCCGGCGATTTTCTTAGCCTGCAAACTAAGGGAGAAAAGCTCAATCGCTGAGCTTGTGCTCAGATTGTCTGAGTGCAACAATCACTTGAATCAAGTGGGAGTTAATCTTCCAGATGAGATAGTGATGTTTCCCCAAAGTCATTGCCACCGAGCTGCTAGAGCTTCATGATGAACTATAACATATCAGGGATAAATAAGATGATCCTTGAGGTATTCACGATGTTTGACACCGCGAAAGTAGAAATCAAGAAGGAGCATCAATTGTTGATGGTTGGTGAAACCACTAGTTTCAAGAAGGGCAAGGGCAAGAAGGGATACTTCATGAAACGGCAAATCAGCTGCTGCTCCAGTGAAGAAACCCAAGGTTGAACCCAAACCCGAGACTAAGTGCTTCTGTAATAAGGGGAACAGGCACTAGAGCAGAATTACCCTAGATACTTGGTAGATGAGAAGGCTGGCAAGGTCGATAGAAGTATATTGGATATACATTATGTTAATGTGTACTTTACTAGTACTCCTAGTAGCACCAGGGTATAAGATACCGGTTCGGTTGCTAAGTGTTAGTAACTCAAAATAAAAGCTACGGAATAAACGAAGACTAGCTAAAGGTGAGCTGACGATATATGTTGGAAGTGTTTCCAAGTTTGATGTGATCAAACATCGCACGCTCCCTCTACCATCAAGATTAGTATTAAACCTGAATGGTTTATTGAATCTCGATCGTAGTGATACACATGTTCATGCCAAAAGATATAAGATAGTAATGATAGTACCACTTACTTGTGGCACTGCCATGTAAGTCATAATGGTATAAAACGCATGAAGAAGCTCCATGTTGATGGATCTTTGGACTCACTCGTTTTAGAAAAGTTTGAGACATGCGAACCATGTCTATTGGTGTATACGCATGAAGAAACTCCATGCAGATGGATCGTTTAGACTCACTTGATTTTGAATCACTTGAGATATGCAAACCATACCACATGGGCAAGATGACTGAAAAGCCTCGGTTTCAATAAGATGGAACAAGATAGCAACTTGTTGGAAGTAACACATTTTGATGTGTGCAGTCCAATAAGTGCTGAGGCATGCAGTAAATATCGTTATGTTCTTACTTCACAGATGATTCGAGTAGATGTTGAGAATATTTACTTGATGAAACACAAGTCTGAATTATTGAATGGTTCAAGTAATTTCAGAGTGAAGTAGAAGATCATTGTGACAAGAGGATAAAATGTCTATGATATGATCATAGAGATGAATATCTGAGTTACGAGTTTTGGCACACAATTAAGACATTGTGGAAATTGTTTCATAATTAATACCGCCTGGAACACCATAGTGTGATGGTGTGTCCGAACATCATAGTTGCACCCTATTGGATATGGTGCGTACCATGATGTCTCTTATCGAATTACCACTATCGTTCATGGGTTAGGCATTAGAGACAACCACATTCACTTTAAATAGGGCACCGCGTAATTCCGTTGAGATGACACCGTATGAATTATGGTTTAGAGAAACCTAAGTTGTCGTTTCTTGAAAGTTTGGGGCTGCGACGCTAATGTGGAAAAGTTTCAGGATTGATAAGCTCGAACCCAAAGCGGATAAAATGCATCTTCATAGGACACCCAAAACAGTTGGGTATACCTCCTGTCTCAGATCCGAAAGCAATAAGGGATTGTTTCGAGAATCAGGTCTTTTCTCGAGGAAAAGTTTCTCTCGAAAGAGTTGAGTGGGAGGATGGTGGAGACTTGATGAGGTTATTGAACCGTCTCTTCAACTAGTGTGTGACAGGGCACAGGAAGTTGTTCCTGTGGCACCTACACCAATTGAAGTGGAAGCTTATGATATTGATCATGAAACTTCGGATCAAGTCACTCCCAAACCTCGTAGGATGACAAGGATGCGTACTACTTCAGAGTGGTACGTAATCCTGTCTTGGAAGTCATGTTGCTGGACAACAATGAACCTACGAGCTATGGAGAAGCGATGGTGGGCCCGGATTCCGATAAATGGCTTGAGGCCATAAAATTCGAGAGAGGATCCATGTATGAAAACAAAGTGTAGACTTTGGCAGAACGGCTCGATGGTCGTAAGTCTGATGAGTACAGATGGATTTCAAAAGGAAGACGGACAATGATGGTAAATGTCACCATTAAGAAAGCTCGACTTGTCGTTAAGATGTTTTCCGACAAGTTCAAGGAGTTGACTACGATGAGATTTTCTCACTCGTAGCGATGCTAAGAGTCTGTTGGAATTATATTAGCGATTACTGCATTATTTATGAAATCTTGCAGATAGGATGTCAAAACATTGTTTCCTCGACGATTTTAATGAGGAAAGGTTGTATGTGATACAACCGGAAGGTTTTGTCAATCCCGAAAGATGCTAATAAGTATGCAAAGCTCCAGCAATCCTTCTAAGGACTGGAGTGAGCATCTCGGAGTTGGAATGTATGCTTTGATGATGATCAAAGATTTTGGGTTTGTACAAAGTTTATGAGAAACTTGTATTTCCAAAGAAGTGAGTGGGAGCACTATAGAATTTCTGATGAGTATATGTTGTTGACATATTGTTGATCAGAAATGACGTAGAATTTCTGGAAAGCATATAGGGTTATTTTGAAAGTATTTTTCAATAGAAAACCTGGATTAAGCTACTTGAGCATTGAGCATCAAGATCTATAAGGATAGATCAAAACGCTTAATGGTACTTTCAAATGAGCACATACCTTGACATGATCTTGAAGGTGTTCAAGATGGACCAGTCAAAGAAGGAGTTCTTGCCTGAGTTGTAAGGTACGAAGTTAAGACTTAAAGCTCAACCACGGCAGAAAACAGAGAAAGGACGAAGGTCGTCCCCTATGCTTTAGACGTAGGCTCTTCAGTATGCTATGCTGTGTACCGCACCTGAAGTGTGCCTTGCCATGAGTCAGTCAAGGGGTACAAGAGTGATCCAAGAATGGCTCACAGGACAGCGGTCAAAGTTATCCTTAGTAACTAGTGGACTAAGAAATTTTCTCGATTATGGAGGTGGTAAAAGAGTTCGTCGTAAAGGTTACGACGATGCAAGCTTGACACCTATCCGGATAGCTCTGAGTAGAGAGACCGGATACATATAATGGAGCAATAATTTAGAATAGCTCCAAGTAGAACAGTTGTTTGGAATAGCTCCAAATAGAGCGTGGTAGCTGCATCTAGGAGATGACATAGAGATTTGTAAAGCACACACGGATCTGAAAGGTTCAGACCCGTTGACTAAAACCTCTCTCACAAGCAACATGATCAAACATAAAACTCATTGAGTGTTAATCACATAGTGATGTGAACTAGACTACTGACTCTAGTAAACTCTTGGGTATTAGTCACATGGCGATGTGACCTGTGAGTGTTAATCACATGGCGATGTGAACTAGATTATTGACTCTAGTGCAAGTGGGAGACTGTTGGAAATATGCCCTAGAGGCAATAATAAAAGTATTATTATATTTCAATGTTCATGATCAATGTCTTTTATTCATGCTATAACTGTATTATCCGGAAATCGTAATACACGTGTGAATACATAGACCACAATATGTCCCTGGTGAGCCTCTAGTTGACTAGCTCGTTGTGATCAACGGATAGTCATGGTTTCCTGACTATGGACATTGGATGTCGTTGATAACGGGATCACATCATTAGGAGAATGATGTGATGGACAAGACCCAATCCTAAGCATAGCACAAAGATCGTGTAGTTCGTTTGCTAGAGCTTTGCCAATGTCAAGTATCTCTTCCTTTGACCATGAGATCGTGTAACTCCTGGATACCGTAGGAGTGCTTTGGGTGTATCAAACGTCACAACGTAACTGGGTGACTATAAAGGTGCACTACAGGTATCTCCGAAAGTATCTATTGTTTTATGCGGATCGAGACTAGGATTTGTCACTCCGTGTAAACGGAGAGGTATCTCTGGGCCCACTCGGTAGGACATCATCATATGCGCAATGTGACCAAGGAGTTGATCACGGGATGATGTGTTACGGAACGAGTAAAGTGACTTGCCGGTAACGAGATTGAACAAGGTATTGGATACCGACGATCGAATCTCGGGCAAGTAAAATACCGCTAGACAAAGGGAATTGTATACGGGATCGATTGAGTCCTTGACATCGTGGTTCATCCGATGAGATCATCGTGGAACATGTGGGAGCCAACATGGGTATCCAGATCCCGCTGTTGGTTATTGACCGGAGAACGTCTCGGTCATGTCTACATGTCTCCCGAACCCGTAGGGTCTACACACTTAAGGTTCGATGACGCTAGGGTTATAAAGGAAGCTTGTATGTGGTTACCGAATGTTGTTCGGAGTCCCGGATGAGATCCCGGACGTCACGAGGAGTTCCGGAATGGTCCGGAGGTAAGGATTTATATATGGGAAGTCCTGTTTTGGTCACCGGAAAAGTTTCGGGCGATATCGGTATTGTACCGGGACCACCGGGAGGGTCCCGGGGGTCCACCAAGTGGGGCCACCTGCCCCAGAAGGTTGCGTGGGCCAAGTGTGGGAGGGGACCAGCCCCTAGGAGGGCTGGTGCGCCCCCCACAAGGGGGCCAAGGCGCAAGGGAGAGTGGGAGGGGGCAAACCCTAGTCCAGATGGGCCTTAAGGCCCATATTGGTGCGCCTCCCTCTCCTCTCCCCCCTTGGCCGCCTCCCCTTTGCCATCTAGGGCTGGCCGCACCCCTTGGGGGTGGGAAACCCTAAAGGGGGCGCAGCCCCCCCTTCCCCCTATATATAGATGAGTTTTGGGGCTGCCATACACATGAGTTCTCTCCCTCTTGGTGCAGCCCTACCTCTCTCCCAACTCCTCCTCTCCCATGGTGCTTGGCGAAGCCCTGCGGGATTGCCACGCTCCTCCACCACCACCACGCCGTTGTGCTGCTGTTGGATGGAGTCTTCCTCAACCTCTCCCTCTCTCCTTGCTGGATCAAGGCGTGGGAGACGTCACCGGGCTGTACGTGTGTTGAACGCGGAGGTGCCGTGCGTTCGGCACTTGATCATCGGTGATCTGAATCACGACGAGTACGACTCCATCAACCCCGTTCACTTGAACGCTTCCGCTTAGCGATCTACAAGGGTATGTAGATGCAAACTCTCCTCTCTTTCTACTCGTTGCTGGTCTCTCCATAGATAGATCTTGGTGTTACGTAGGAAATTTTTTGAATTTCTGCTACGTTCCCCAACATAGAGAGAGTAATGGAATGAAACAGCTATACTATATGCATATTTGGCTGGTGGAAAGCTCTATGGTTACAGTTTTGCGTAAAGCCAATTTTTCCCTACTTCAAAGGAATAAAATTTATTTAACTATCATGGTAGTTGTTAAACATTGAGAATGGTTGACAGCATTCTCAATCCCAATTAAGTATCATCATACCCAACAAAATTAATTTAGAGTAACATGTTGAGATTCACATGAAAATCCAAGTACTAGATACTCAAGATGTCCATAACCGGGGACACGGCTAATCATGATTAGTTTGTTACACTCTGCAGAGGTTTGCGCACTTTTCCCCACAAGACTCGATCGCCTCTGTTTGGTTTCTCGCACTACATGGTGTTTGAGAAGACGGATGACCGAGACATAGTCTTTTAGAAGCGCTAGCACCTTACGATCGGGTAGACCGTACCACCTACATCCCCTACATCTGCTAGTCTACCACTGTAAGAGTTCGCACAACTTAGTCAACTATGCTAGAGCCCATAATAGCTAGTGGCTGCACACGGAAGTTTCTAGCATGAATAGTCTCATGATCCCTTTGAGCCTGGGTGGCGGTCCAAAAGAAAATAGGCAAGTCCTAGAATACCCAGGTGCCTCAATCCACCCAGATGTGTGTTTAAGTTGCCACCTTAGATAAACCATTAATTAACAATCTCACATCTGTCATGGATTTCACTCACCCAATCCACGTCTACTAGCATAGCATGGCATAATAAGCAAACGTAGAAGTAACTCCTAAAGGTTTGATAATAACAGGTAATAGGTACCACCTCATCTACTTCCCATCCCACAATTTAATTAGATCCTAATCATGCAATGTGTGAGGATTGATCTAATGCAATAAAAATGGGTAGTAGAAAAGGTATGATCAAAGTGTTACTTGCCTTGCTGATGTTCCGCGAAACCTAACGATTCGAAGTAACAGGCGACGCACTCCGGGTATTCTATCACAGACAAACAACAAGCATACAATAAGTACTCATCTAATGCATAAGTAAAACTCAAATAAGAGATCTAACCAGAAGGTTCAACTTAAGAACTCCGGTTGGCAAAAAGAATCAAATCGAACAAAGCAACGAAAGTCAAACTGCGAAAGAAAACAACTTCGTTCTAGAAATCTGGATCTAGGGCAAATTGTACAGTAGCAAAATCTTGTTTAAGTTGGTTAAACGGACAGAGGGTTTCGAGACGAAACTCTAGGCGCTTGAATCGCCTGATTCCGATAAACGAGCGAAAAGATAAACTAAAACGGAAATCGGATCACGAATCGCTATCAGAAAAATCGTGGATTTAATCCGAGAGAAAAAAACTGACGAACAGTTAATCAAACGGACGTTCGTTAACAGAAACTAACCGGTGAACACGTTCGCTAAAACGAACGGATCGGTGAATGTTCACTAATTAAATAAACCAGAGAAAAAAAATAAACCGATCTAGGGTTTTGAAAAAAAATAAACCGAGGCGGTTTTAAAAAAAAACGAATGGCGAACGGCGGCGGCTATACCTCCGGCGAGGCACTCCGGCGGGAGGGGCGAGGTTCCGGCGGGTCGGCGGGGTGCGGCGTGGCGACGAGAGGCGGCGCGCGACGGCGCGCGGCTCGGGCGGCGTCGG
>NC_041392.1:159021471-159060990 GCF_002162155.2 Triticum dicoccoides | reverse complement strand
GGCACGGGCGGCGGGGCGGCTGCGGCGGCGCTGCTCGGCGGGCGGCTCGGGGCGGGGTGGGGTGACGTGAGGGGCGGCGGGGGTCCGGTATTTAAGGAGGGGGTGTGCTGCCTTGGGGAAGGGGGCACGGCGGGGCGGCTCTGAGCCGGACTCGCGCGGCGGCGGCTCCAATCTCCTGGAGGGAGACGGCAGGCGGCGGGGTGGGCCGTCGGCTAGGCCTTGGCCCAGTCGGCGCGCGACGCGTTTTTTTAATAATCCGCTCGGAAAAAAATAAAAAGAAATACTAAACGGACTCCAAAAATTCCGAAATAAATTTTCATGGGCTTCTAAAATCAAGCCTCACAAGGTGAACATTTATTTGGGACCTAAGTGCACTTTTGGAAAACGCACTTTTTTTTCCTAAATTCAAATAAAACACCGAAAAACTCCGGAATAAAATCTTATTTGATTTTATTATTAAATCCTCAATATTTATTTATTTTGGGAAAGTCATTTTATTCCCTCTCTCATATTTTTGTAATAGAAATAATTGATGATAAAATAAATAAAATCAAATGATCCTATTCTCAAAATTTGAGAAAACTCAAATATGAAAATAACGAAATCCCCAACTCTCTCCGTGGGTCATTGAGTTGCATAGAATTTCTACGATCAACCAAAATACAAATAAAATATGATATGCATTGATGATATAATGTATAACATTCCAAATTGAAAATTTAGGATGTTACACTTGCTATGAGTAGTCATGTGAATTTGGTATTCGTTTGATATTTTGATAAGATGTATGTTGTCTAGCCTCTAGTGGTGTTATGTGAACGTCGACTATATAACACTTCACCATTATTTGGGCCTAGAGGAAGGCATTGGGAAGTAATAAGTAGATGATGGGTTGCTAGAGTGACAGAAGCTTAAACCCTAGTTTATGTGTTGCTTCGTAAGAGGATGATTTGGATCCATATGTTTCATGCTATGGTTAGGTTTACCTTAATACTTTTGTTGTAGTTGTGGATGCTTGCAATAGAGGTTAATCATAAGTGGGATGCTTGTTCAAGTAAGAACAACACCCAAGCACCGGTCCACCCACATATCAAATTATCAAAGTATCGATTGCGAATCATATGAATGTGATGAAAACTAGCTTGACGATATTCCCATGTGTCCTCGGGAGCGCTTTTACTATTATAAGAGTTTGTTTCGGCTTGTCCTTTGCTACAAAAAGGATTGGGCCACCTTGCTACACTTTATTTACTTTTGTTACTTGTTGCTCGTTACATACCCTATCACAAAACTATCTGTTACCACTTATTTCAGTACTTGCAGAGAATACCTTGCTGAAAACCGCTTATCATTTCCTTTTGCTCCTCGTTGGGTTCGACACTCTTACTTATCGAAAGGACTACGATAGATCCCCTATACTTGTGGGTCATCAAGACTCTTTTCTGGCGCCGTTGCCGGGGAGTGTAGCGCCTTTGGTAGGTGGAATTTGGTAAGGAAAAATTTATATAGTGTGCTGAAATTTATAGTCACTTGTTACTATGAAAAGTAATACTCCGAGGGGCTTGTTCGGGGTATCTTCACCCTGTCCAGTAGAGCAAAGAGTTGCTCCTCAACCTACTGGACCTATTGAAAATGAAACTCCTTTTGAATTTCCTGCGGCTATGATGGAAAAACTGCTAGATAATCCTTTTACAGGAGATGGAACAAAGCATCCTGATGAGCACTTAATATATGTGGATAAAGTTTGTGGATTATTTAAGCTTGCAGGTATACCCGATGATGTTGCTAAGAAGAAGGTCTTCCCTTTATCTTTGAAGGGAGACGCATTGGTATGGTATAGGCAATGTGATGATATGAGATCATGGGACTATAAAAGATTGAAGCTGGAATTTCATCAAAAGTATTACCCTATGCATCTTGTTCATTGTGATCGCAATTATATATATAATTTCTGGCCTCGCGAAGGAGAAAGCATCGCTCAAGCTTGGGGGAGGCTTAAATCAATGTTATATTCATGCCCCAATCATGAGCTTCAAACAGAAATAATTATGCAAAGTTTTTATGCTCGGCTTTCTGAAAACAATCGCAACATGCTCGATACTTCTTGTGCTGGCTCTTTTATGATGAAAACTATTGAATTCAGATGGAATTTATTGGATAGAATTAAATGCAACTCTGAAGATTGGGACCTCAACGAAGGTAAGGAGTCAGGTACGACACCTAAGTTTGATTGTGTTAAATCTTTTATGGATACCGATATTTTCCGTAAGTTTAGCACTAAATATGGACTTGACTCTGAGATAGTAGCTTCTTTCTGTGAATCTTTTGCTACTTATGTTGATCTCCCTAAGGAGAAGTGGTTTAAATATCATCCTCCATAGAAGTAAAAGTAGCTGCACCTATTAAAGTTGAAGAAAAGACTGTCACTTATAATGATCCTATTGCTACTACTTCTTATGTTGAGAAACCACGAGGCGGAACCTTGGCGGATCCAATCTAGAGCTCCGGTAGAGCTGTTCTGCCGGGGATACTTCCCTCCCGGAGTGGGAAATCATCACCATCGTCATCACCAACGCTCCTCTCATCGGGAGAGGGCAATCTCCATCAACATCTTCACCACCACCATCTCATCTCCAAACCCTAGTTCATCTCTTGTATCCAATTGTTGTCTCAAAGTCCGGGATTGGTGCTAGTAGGTTGCTAGTAGTGTTGATTACTCCTTGTAGTTGATGCTAGTTGGTTTAATTGGTGGAAGATCATATATTCAGATCCTATATGCATATTATTACCCCTCTAATTATGAACATGAATATGCTTTGTGAGTAATTACGTTCGTTCCTGAGGACAAGGGAGAACTCTTGCTATGAGTAGTCATGTGAATTTATTATTCGTTTGATATTTTGATAAGATGTATGTTGTCTAGCCTCTAGTGGTGTTATGTGAACGTTGACTACATAACACTTCACCATTATTTGGGCCTAGAGGAAGGCATTGGGAAGTAATAAGTAGATGATGGGTTGCTAGAGTGACAGAAGCTTAAACCCTAGTTTATGCGTTGCTTCGTAAGGGGCTGATTTGGATTCATCTGTCTCATGCTATCGTTAGGTTTACCTTAATACTTTTGTTGCAGTTGCGAATGCTTGCAATAGAGGTTAATCATAAGTGGGATGCTTGTTCAAGTAAGAACAACACCCAAGCACCGGTCCAACCACATATCAAATTATCAAAGTATCGAACGCGAATCATATGAACGTGATGAAAACTAGCTTGACGATATTCCCATGTGTCCTCGGGAGCGCTTTTTCCTATTATAAGAGTTTGTTCCGGCTTGTCCTTTGCTACAAAAAGGATTGGGCCACCTTGCTTGTGACACCCCCACTGTCATGATACAGTAACCCCACACTAATGATGCCAGGTCATCATAATTAAACTTTGCTAAACCCCATTTGTTTCGAACTAAGTTCAAATACAAATTCAAATAACAAGTCAAATTATATTGTCATAAAACAGTGAATTAAAAATGTTCAAAACGTTGTAAATATTCACTGACTAATTAACAAACATCAACCAACATTTCTGGGAATGTTTATATGCCGCCAAAATAATCAAAACTGAGGCTAACAACATTTAATTTAACCTTTTAAAAATAAACAAATACTTATACTATTCAAAAATATTTGAAACTTCTTGTGCTACGTCATTACATTGTCTAATATTTATGTCCTAAGTTCATAAGCAACTAAATTCATACGTTTTATAATTAATTTAATTCTGTTAATTTTAAAAATGATTTAAATTTTTAAAAATTAATATAAAATAATAGGTAACTCGGATGGAAAAACTTTGTACATGAAAGTTGCTCAGAATGACGGAACGAATCCGATCACGCAGCCCGTTTGTCCGCCACGCATCCCTAGCATATCAAACACGCAACTTTCCCCCTCCGGTTCACCGGTCCGAAAACGCAAAACACCGGGGATATTTTCCCGGATGTTTCCTCCCTTCATCGATATCACCTCATACCGCGTTAAGGCACCCCTAGCACCGCTACTTGCCATGTCATGCATCGCCATGCATTTGTTTGCATTCTATTTATTGTTTCTTCCCCCTCTTCTCTCACTAGACACCGAGACCGACGCCGCTGCTACCCAGTACGACTACGGTGTTGACGACCCCTCTCTCTTGCCAGAGCAACCAGGCAAGCCCCCCCCTTGATCACAAGATATCGCCTACTCTCCTCTATACTGCTTGCATTAGAGTAGTATAGTATGTTACTGCTTTCCGTTAATCCTATTCTGATGCATAGTCTGTCATTGTTGCTACAACTGTTGATACCTTACCTGCAATCCTAAATGCTTATTATAGGATGCTAGATTATCATCAGTGGCCCTACACTCTTGTCCATCTGCCATGCTATACTACTGGGCCGTGATCACTTCGGGAGGTGATCACGGGCATATACTATATACTTTACACTGTTACATTACCGGTGATACTGTTTGGAGATGGGGGCTGAAGGGGCAGGTGGCTCCATCCAGGTAGTGGTGGGCCTGGGTTCCCGACGGCCCTCGACTGTTACTTTGTGGCGGAGCGACAGGGCAGGTTGAGACCACCTAGGAGAGAGGTGGGCCTGGCCCTGGTCGGTGTTCGCGGATACTTAACACGCTTAACGAGATCTTCGTATTTGATCCGAGTCTGGCTACTGGCCTATACGCACTAACCATCTACGCGGGGATAGTTATGGGCACTCAACGTCGTGGTATCAGCCGAAGCCTTCGTGACGTCAGCGACTGAGCGGCGCGCGCCGGGTTGGACCGCGTAACGCAACTTCCTTTGTAATGGAGGTTGCTAGGTCTGCTCACCGGCCGCGTACGCAACGTGCAGGTGTGCAATGGGCGATGGGCTCAGACCCTTGCGTCATAGAATTTAGACCGGCGTGCTGACCTCTCTGTTGTGCCTAGGTAGGGCTGCGACGTGTTGATCTTTCGAGGCTGGGCATGACCCAGGAAAGTGTGTCCGGCCAAATGAGATCGAGCGTGTTGGGTTATGTGGTGCACCCCTGCAGGGAAGTTAATCTATTCGAATAGCCGTGATCTTTGGTAACAGGACGACTTGGAGTTGTACCTTGACCTTATGACAACTAGAACCGGATACTTAATAAAACACACCCTTACAAGTGCCAGATACAACCGGTGACCGCTCTCTAACAGGGCGACGAGGAGAGGATTGCCGGGTAGGATTATGCTATGCGATGCTACTTGGAGGACTTCAGTTTACTCTCTTCTACATGCTGCAAGATGGAGATTACCAGAAGCTTAGTCTTCGACAGGACTAGCTATCCCCCTCTTATTCCGGCATTCTGCAGTTCAGTCCACATATGATAACCTTACTCCATTTGATACCAATGCATACATATGTAGTGTAACTCCTTGCTTGCGAGTACTTTGGATGAGTACTCACGGTTGCTTTGCTTCCTCTTTTGCCCCTTTCTATACGCGATTGCTGCGACCAGACGTTGGAGCCCAGGAGTCAGACGCCACCGTCGACGACGTCTACTACTACTCGGGAGGTGCCTACTACTACGTGCAACTCGCTGACGACGATCAGGAGTAGTTTAGGAGGATCCCAGGCAGGAGGCCTGCGCCTCTTTCGATCTGTATCACAGTTTGTGCTAGCCTTCTTAAGGCAAACTTGTTTAACTTATGTCTGTACTCAAATATTGTTGCTGCCGCTGACTCGTCTATGATCGAGCTCTTGTATTCGAGCCTTCGAGGCCCCTGGCTTGTAATATGATGCTTGTATGACTTATTTTATTTGTAGAGTTGTGTTGTGATATCTTCCCGTGAGTCCCTGATCTTGATCGTACACGTTTGCGTGTATGATTAGTGTACGATTGAATCAGAGGCGTCACAAGTTGGTATCAGAGTCGACTGCCTGTAGGAATCCCCCTTCCAAAATCTTTGGCCGAAGTTGGGTCTAGTCATTGCAAAACTTCTAATTAACATGGCTGTGCGGCTTACGGGCCCACGTCGCCATTGAGTGCTGTTAGGATCTTTTATTCCTCGACCTATACTCTGGGATTCTGATCTCTCTTCTACTCGGGTTAAATGAATTTGCTAAACTCTAACATTAGGTTCTCGTAACAACTTTCTACCAGAGAGCCCCTTATTACAGATGATCGCATGCTGCACCAGAAGAATCCAAAGATACTCTCCGAATTTCTCTCGAGACTTTATGCCGTCGCTTTTGCAATTTCCTCCCATTGATAAACCCCTACGGATAATCGCATATACTCGCCATTCATACAATGTTTCCCAGTTGATCTTGTTATTACAAGATACCCCGAAATTCTCTCTGTTGTTCCGGAAATCCTTTGAGCTTACTGCCTTGGGGTTCTTCCCACATGAATACCCTTATGGATAATTCCTCACACTTATCGAGTATCCGTTCATCCCCAGTTGTTCGTATGCTTCATAAGATACTCTGGAATACTATCCGACCTTCTGAGGATCCTCTTCAAACTATTGCTCTGCAAGTACTTGTATGCTTACATTATGGATGCTCCCATATGACTATCAATATTCATTGTATCAACTGACACCGTCATTTTGATCCTATTGATTCAACATGTGTGCGAACGCACACAATCATCAATTGATCCTTCTAAATTATCTTTCCGGCTCAGATGTCATTTTGAACATGAGCTGGTTATCGACCAATCAAATTGACGTCGATTGTACCCCTAATGTCTATTCTACTTATCCATTCTTAATCAGACCATTGGCTTCTGATCCCTTGATTTGTAAATGATAACTCCTTTGTTATCTAAGCATCGAATTATTCAGATGTCCTATAATCTGATGCATTTGCATTCTTTCCTCCTCTTATTGAGTACGGATACTCACATCAGCTCCATTGTGGACCACCAGGCCCATTGTTGGGTTATCATCCGTTAGTATCCTTCACAGTGAAAATTCTTGTGAGTTATTCCCATGATACATAATGTCTTTGACAATCTGTATCTTCTGCTTTGTCAACCATGCTCTACTTCCGAGCTTGAGTTATTTGCTCCTGAAGTTTGTGGTATATGTTCCTAAGATGCCCCTATGGGTTGAACCTATACCTTCTCTAAAACTGTGTGAACCCAAAAGATTTCACGGGTCATACTTATCTGGTATTGCACCAGGTAAAAACTTTCAACAAGTAATGTCATTTTTGAAATACGAGAGGTGAATGAAAGGTTATGCGTTGAACAAGTGGGAGTCGACCTTGAACCCTGTGTTCATGCCCATGGACATGATGTAGATCTTATCATAAAAGCTTCTGCTAAATTAATTATTCCCTCAGTATAAGTTCATCTTATATCTGGGATCTGACCTTTTGCAATCATGGTCCCGACCATGTTCTCCTTTAAATACCATTTCCTATGCAAGTTTAAGCACTTGTCTTCTGCATAGCAATACCCTAGTCCAACCTCTACTTTGATCTGTCATCGAGTATTACCCCCTGGTATCTCGAGAATATCATGGAACTTCATAACTTCTTATGAGTTCTTCATCAAGTACTACATTCTCACTGATTCCAATTTTTCACGGGCTCTGAGTTATTAAACACTCAAAGACATTGATAACTGAACCGAGTCCGCACTACGGTTCAACAACTCTTAGAAATCTTCTTTGCTTACGAGTTTATACCCGATCACGTCATTCCTAGCCTGTTTGGATATATCATTATTGTGATGATTTTAACCGTGCTACCTGGTCCTTCTTCCCAGAGCACGATTTTCGATGATGAGCTAGCCTTACGTCGATTTTCCTCATCATATCATTTCGCCTTGAACTGCAAGCTTGGTTTCGAGTTTGTGCCGTAAGCGAGGTTCCAATAACCTTTTGCTTCATAATTCCTTTGACTTGATGCCATCGCCGATAGATTACATCTTCATGAAATCTCTCGACAAATGTGTCGTGATCAGCACCAACATTTTGATTCTTCCAGGATATCAATCGAATTCATAATGAGAAATACCATCCTTGCCCTTGATGATTTGTGTTATCATTGACCACTTTCTTGCCTTCCCCCAACACAAACTTGTCCATGTTATGGATGCAACTTGCTATCTAGCTTTTATGATGTTCTACCTTGAAGTATTAATGACCTTGATGACAAGTATGTTGTGAGGATTGCTCCACCTCTTAAGAATTCTTGGTATGGTGATACTTCTCACCATCACCATTCTTTCTTGGTCCTCGTGTTGATTCCAACCGGGGTACCAACAAGTGAACGATGCTGTTTGGATTCTGCCCTTCTAGCAACCCTATTGCTTTGAAGTTAATGGTCGATAATTCATTCTTAGACCATTTGTTATCGAATCACTAGCCTAACATTGATCATGCTACCTAAGTCCATATTTCGGGTGCACCTTTCAACCAATGTTTAATTGTGTATGTTTTCCTCGAGCATATTTCATTATATCATTTGATCTGACAAATGTAATCTCCTTATCCACATAACCGTGGAGATCAATCTTTTTTGGATACCTCGTTGAATTATCGCTGAGTCCATCAGCCACCTCTTCATCCTCCCCTTGGCTTAATGATGAACCCTTGTTCGGAACTCGCTTCCATAGTTCATTTCCCAAGAATCATATAATGTCATCTTGTCAATTGTGTTGCACCTCTTCTTGTCAGGCATCCTGAGTCTGAGATATCCTAACACCAATCAGATCTGAAGCCCTGTCAGGTTTGATGGTTGGAACATTTTTACAAGAGTTATAACATTGGTGTTTATATGACCCGGTTAGGTGATGTCATGCCTAGCACACCTGGCTGGAGGGCCTATTGTTATAGTTTCCATTTTAGCAAGGTTAACCATTCTTCCATGAGGAAATTGTAAGACTTATTCTAGAAGTTGTTCCTGATGAATCCTCTGTATATCCAAGTCCAACCGTTGCTTGAAGACCATGTCAATGCTATCTCGAAGCATGTCTGTGGTACTCCGATTTTCAACAAGAACATTTGAATCCCAATGCTAAATGTTTCCTGCTCAATTATCCAAACACCACTGTATGGGTAATGTCTTGAGATTTTTCTCCCCTTACCCAAAGAGTTTTCTACATTATATCTTGTCATGGATATCATGCTTTGCTTTCCCTTGGGAAGGATATACCCTTGGAATATGTGTATAAACACATTTTCCTTTCCATTGTTCTGTTTAATCTGATAGACACTTTTCCCTTTCCATTGGTTTGTTTAAACCCTTTCTATGATCTATATGATATAAGCAGTAATAATTCCCTGCTTGTGCAAACACATCGGTATACAACTCTGTCGGTAAGACCCTGTTACTATTGTTGATGACATTCCGGTAACCACCGATGGACGAGAACTTTGCCTATTGGTCCACCTCGTTTCAACGAGCAGGAAAATGGTTCTCTTCATCCCTCACACTTGGTACCGACGTTGTTCCCGACATAACTGATAGGCTACCCTCTGGCATGCCTTGCTATCATAATCATGCAAGATGTCACCGCTCCTTCTAGATTTAACCCACATGGTGGGCCCATAACCCACAGATCCACAGGATCGAAACCCGACTCTTATGTATACCCCTGTTGACAAAGATATTCCTCGCTCCTGGTTTCGTGTGTAATTCGCGAGCCACCTTCCTAGTAATCAATTGTGATATCGGACACAATACTTATTCCCGTTGCTCTGAACCCCATTCACACTCTCGGTTGGGCATTGAATGATTACCCACCCACTTTAACCTTCTCATGCCTTCTTTTATCTCTCTTGATGACTTTCCTGAGTTTCAATTCGAGAGTTACTTTTTGCCACCTTCCTTGATGATATCTAACAGATAAGCCACCTTGTAGAGGACCGTTCTTTTGAAGTTACCCCTTGACCTTTCATAAGTATGATGAAGGCCCCGAAGAAAGGATGGCGACTTCATCATGATGACCTAGAGCAGGGGAATGAAGACGTCAACGGAAGGGATCTACTCCTTTGAGAAGAGCAACCAAGACCGAGAAGATTCGTTAGAATTTCGTAACCAGATCTTTCCCCCTCACTTCATCTCTTAAAATCTCGGGACGAGATTTCTTGTAGTGGAGGAGATTTGTGACACCCCCACTGTCATGATACAGTAACCCCACACTAAGGATGCCAGGTCATCATAATTAAACTTTGCTAAACCCCATTTGTTTCGAACTACGTTCAAATACAAATTCAAATAACAAGTCAAATTATATTTTCATAAAACAGTGAATTAAAAATGTTCAAAACGTTGTAAATATTCACTAACTAATTAACAAACATCAACCAACATTTCTGGGAATGTTTATATGCCGCCAAATAATCAAAACAAAGGCTAACAACATTTAATTTAACCTTTTAAAAATAAACAAATACTTATACTATTCAAAAATATTTGAAACTTCTTGTGCTACGTCATTACATTGTCTAATATTTATGTCCTAAGTTCATAAGCAACTAAATTCATTTACTATACAAACTAAATATAAAACAATGAAAAGAAGAAATAACAGAAAAAGGAGAAAGGGAAGAACAAAGAAAAAATAAACTAACCTACCCTAACCTACTGGGCTCTTGGCCCATCTAGAAAGGCTAACGGCCCAGCCGCCCACACCAGCAAACTAAACCTAGCCCGATCCCCTCGCTCGACCCCCCATCTCTCCTCACTTCGCTCCCTCGTCCTCCCAGCGCCGCCACGCAACACACACACACGCAGACGCACAGAGGGGAGGCTCCTCTGCTCGATCCCCTCCTCCCGGCGCACACTCACCTCAACCTGCACCTCCGGCCCTCACCAAGTCGACGACCGCTCCTTCCTTGCGCCGCCTTGTCGCGTCGAGCCTTGGAGCAGCTCCTTCCCCGCGCCCCTGACCGACCTCTCCGTGGTCCTTGGACGTGGGCTATCGCCTGCCTCTAACGTGCGCCTTGTCTCCCTCCTCGCGCCCGTCCTCGACCACCATCGCTGTGAGCTGCGCCCATCCCCCCGGTTTTCCCCCTCTGCCTTTCGCCGTAGTCTGCTCGTCCGCGCCGCCCGATCTTCTTGTTCTGTGGCCACGGTCACCGTGACCGTGACTGCGTCCCGCCCTGCGCCCGTCGCAGTGGCCACGCTCTGCATCGGCCCTGGTTGCGCCCCGCATCACCCTGGTTGCGCCCATGGGCCCGCCAATCTCGTGTACCGTCCGCTACCGCCTGATGTTTCCGCTGCCGCACGCGTGCTGCTACAGCCGTCGTTGCTCTCTGCGCCTGCTGCTAGCGCTCTTGCGTGCTGCACCATCGCCACTCGCCGGCGGCTGCGCGCGTCCCGCCGCTGCCTCGGTGGGTGCCTCGCCTCGCAGCGCCTTATCGGGCGGGCCTGCGCCCGTCTCGGCTCCGCCCGTTCGCCTGCTAGCGCCCGCATGCCCGCGTGCCCGTTAGTCCCTCTGGGCCACTAGCTAACGGGCCCCACACCCCAGAACGATAAAAAAACAATAAAAAATGTTAAAATAAATAGATTAGTAATTAATTAATTAATGAGTTAATTAACTTAATTAATCATGTTTAACCAATCTAACTAAAATGATTTAACCTAATCACTTAGTTAGTCTAACTAACATGTTTAGTTAGTCTAGGGTAATGACGTACGAGACCCACGCGTCTGTTGACCCAGTCAATAGACTGTTGACTGATGACATAACGCTGACATCATAATTATGTTTTATAATTAATTTAATTCTGTTAATTTTAAAAATGATTTAAATTTTTAAAAATTAATATAAAATAATAGGTAACTCAGATGAAAAAACTTTGTACATGAGAGTTGCTCAGAACGACGGGACGAATCCGGTCACGCAGCCTGTTCGTCCGCCACGCATCCTTAGCATATCAAACACGTAACTTTCCCCCTCCGGTTCACCGGTCCGAAAACGCAAAACACCCGGAATATTTTCCCGGATGTTTCCTCCCTTCACTGGTATCACCTCATACCGCGTTAGGGCACCCCTAGCACCGCTACTTGCCATGTCATGCATCGCCATGGATTTGTTTGCATTCTATTTATTGTTTCTTCCCCCTCTTCTCTCGCTAGACACCGAGATCGACGCCGCTGCTACCCAGTATGACTACGGTGTTGACCACCCCTCTCTCTTGCCAGAGCAACCAGGCAGGCCCCTCCCCCCTTGATCACAAGATATCGCCTACTCTTCTCTATACTGCTTGCATTAGAGTAGTGTAGTATGTTACTGCTTTCCGTTAATCCTGTCATTGTTGCTACAATTGTTGATACCTTACCTGCAATCCTAAATGCTTATTATAGGATGCTAGATTATCATCAGTGGCCCTACACTCTTGTCCGTCTTCCATGCTATACTACTGGGGCGTGATCACTTCGGGAGGTGATCACGGGCATATACTATATACTTTACACTGTTACATTACCGGTGATACTGTTTGGAGATGGGGGCTGAAGGGACAGGTGGCTCCATCCAGGTAGTGGTGGGCCTGAGTTCTCGACGGCCCCTGACTGTTACTTTGTGGCGGAGCGACAGGGCAGGTTGAGACCACCTAGGAGAGAGGTGGGCCTGGCCCTGGTCGGTGTTCGCGGATACTTAACACGCTTAACGAGATCTTCGTATTTGATCTGAGTCTGGCTACTGGCCTATACGCACTAACCATCTACGCGGGGATAGTTATGGGCACTCAACGTCGTGGTATCAGCCGAAGCCTTCGTGACGTCAGCGACTGAGCGGCGCGCGCCGGGTTGGACCGCGTAACGCAACTTCCTTTGTAATGGAGGTTGCTAGGTCTGCTCACCGGCCGCGTACGCAACGTGCAGGTGTGCAATGGGCGATGGGCTCAGACCCTTGCGTCATAGAATTTAGACCGGCGTGCTGACCTCTCTGTTGTGCCTAGGTAGGGCTGCGACGTGTTGATCTTTCGAGGCTGGGCATGACCCAGGAAAGTGTGTCCGGCCAAATGAGATCGAGCGTGTTGGGTTATGTGGTGCACCCCTGCAGGGAAGTTAATCTATTCGAATAGCCGTGATCTTTGGTAACAGGACGACTTGGAGTTGTACCTTGACCTTATGACAACTAGAACCGGATACTTAATAAAACACACCCTTACAAGTGCCAGATACAACCGGTGACCGCTCTCTAACAGGGCGACGAGGAGAGGATTGCCGGGTAGGATTATGCTATGCGATGCTACTTGGAGGACTTCAGTTTACTCTCTTCTACATGCTGCAAGATGGAGGTTACCAGAAGCTTAGTCTTCGACAGGACTAGCTATCCCCCTCTTATTCCGGCATTCTGCAGTTCAGTCCACATATGATAACCTTACTCCATTTGATACCAATGCATACATATGTAGTGTAACTCCTTGCTTGCGAGTACTTTGGATGAGTACTCACGGTTGCTTTGCTTCCTCTTTTGCCCCTTTCTATACGCGATTGCTGCGACCAGACGTTGGAGCCCAGGAGTCAGACGCCACCGTCGACGACGTCTACTACTACTCGGGAGGTGCCTACTACTACGTGCAACTCGCTGACGACGATCAGGAGTAGTTTAGGAGGATCCCAGGCAGGAGGCCTGCGCCTCTTTCGATCTGTATCACAGTTTGTGCTAGCCTTCTTAAGGCAAACTTGTTTAACTTATGTCTGTACTCAAATATTGTTGCTGCCGCTGACTCGTCTATGATCGAGCTCTTGTATTCGAGCCTTCGAGGCCCCTGGCTTGTAATATGATGCTTGTATGACTTATTTTATTTGTAGAGTTGTGTTGTGATATCTTCCCGTGAGTCCCTGATCTTGATCGTACACGTTTGCGTGTATGATTAGTGTACGATTGAATCAGAGGCGTCACAAGTTGGTATCAGAGTCGACTGCCTGTAGGAATCCCCCTTCCAAAATCTTTGGCCGAAGTTGGGTCTAGTCATTGCAAAACTTCTAATTAACATGGCTGTGCGGCTTACGGGCCCACGTCGCCATTGAGTGCTGTTAGGATCTTTTATTCCTCGACCTATACTCTGGGATTCTGATCTCTCTTCTACTCGGGTTAAATGAATTTGCTAAACTCTAACATTAGGTTCTCGTAACAACTTTCTACCGGAGAGCCCCTTATTACAGATGATCGCCTGCTGCACCAGAAGATTCCTAAGATACTCTCCGAATTTCTCTCGAGACTTTATGCCGTCGCTTTTGCAATTTCCTCCCATTGATAAACCCCTACGGATAATCGCATATACTCTCCATTCATACAATATTTCCTAGTTGATCTTGTTATTACAAGATGCCCCGAAATTCTCAATGTTTCCCAGATAATCGCATATACTTGTCATCTTTGCAAGTCTTCAAATTATCAGTTTGTTTTGGCCTGCTAGATTGATCTTTCTTGCAATGGGAGAAGTGCTTAGCTTTGGGTTCATCATAATTATGCACTTTTCTATCAATTGCTCGACAGTAATTCGTTCACCCACCATAAACTATCCTATCTTGAGAGAAGCCACTAGTGAAACTTATGGCCCCCGGGTCTATCTTCCATCATATTATTTTCATATCAATTTGCTATTTCTTCCATCTTTTATTTTGCAATCTTTACTTTCCAATCTATAACATAAAAATACCAAAAATATTTATCTTATTATCTCTATCAGATCTCACTTTTGCAAGTGGCCGTGCAGGGATTGACAACCCCTTTATTGCGTTGGTTACAAGGTTCTTATTTGTTTGTGTAGGTACGAGGCGACTTGGGTGTGGTCTCCTACTGGATTGATACCTTGGTTCTCAAAAACAAAGGAAAATACTTACACTGCTTTGCTGCATCATACTTTCCTCTTCAAGGGAAAACCAACGCATGCTCAAGAGGTAGCAAGAAGGATTTCTGGCACCGTTGCCGGGGAGGCTTACGCCAAGTCAAGTCAAGATTTGATCTCCCAGCAACTAGCCATTTCTGGCGCCGTTGCCGGGGAGATCTACGCCAAGTCAAGTCAAGTCAAGACATACCAAGTACCCATCACAAACTCTTATCCCTCACATTACCTTATTTGCCATTTGCCTCTCGTTTTCCTCTCCCCCACTTCACCCTTGCCGTTTTATTCGCCCTCTTTTCCGTTCACCTTTTTTTTCCTTCGTCTCTTTTCGCTTGCTTTTCGTGTCCGTGTGTTAAATCGTTTGCTTCGCCGTCATGACTAGTCCTTCTATCATTGTTGGTACTCCCAATCATCAAGTTCTTAATTTTAAAGAAAGGGAGGGAGAAAATTTAAAAGATGCTTGGCATAGAATTTGCAATGCTCAGAATAGATCTACTAGGAAGCAATCTACTTCTGTTCTTCTTCGCAATTTTTATGTATGCATCACTCCTTGGAACAGATATATTCTTAGTACCATTACTGGAGGGAAATTCTTGGGTACCCATACTTTTGATTCTTATAATGCTATGTTAGATTTGTTTGGCCCACCACCTATTTTGTTTAATGGAACTATTTTAACTTTGGAACATGTTATGCAAAGGCTTGAAATTGTTGAAAATAAAGTTGCTACTGTAGAGTTAATTGAAAATTTGGATAAAAAGACCCACAACCAAATTATCCAATACGGATCTAAGGTAGGAGTTGCTCTTAAATTTTTTAAAGAAAAGGAACCCATAGTTAATGAAAAGATAGATCAAGATTCCACAAGAATTGATAAACTTGAGGATATTATTACCAACTTGGGGTCTGCCTTTTCTTCCGTGAAAAATACCCCAATTTCTCCTAGTACTAAAGTTTCCAAATTGATGTATGTTCCTAAAAACAAGGGTGAATCTTCTAGTAAGGAAAATGCGGATCTCAAATCCATAAGTGTTCATCCCAACTTTTTCGCTATCATTAAGGAACCTTTTGCTACAGATGAATTTCTTGATTTCTTGCCTAGGATTTGATCATTAAGAAAAAGAAGGAAGCTCCTATGGGTTATAAGTGATCGATTGAAGAATTGCATACCAAAGATGACAATACATAGATCTATTCTTGCCTTTATGCCTAGCTAGGGGCGTTAAACGATAGCGTTTGTTGGGAGGCAACCCAATTTTATTTTTGTTTTTTGCTTTCTGTTTCTATTTAGTAATAAATAATTCATCTACCTACTGTTATGATAGTGTCTTTTATGTTTTAGTTACTGTTCGTGCCAAGTAAAGCCTTTAGGATCTTCTTGGACGATCGTTGTTTGATCTTGCTATAAAAAACAGAGAGTTTGTGCTCACGAGAATAATTTAATTTTTTACCAGAGAGCGATAAAATACTGATTCCAATTGCAGTAGATAAATATACAAATTGTTTAGGATGTCTTAATTTGGTAGAATTTTGGAGTTACAGAAGTATTCGAAACCTACAGATTACTACAAACTGTTCTATTTTTGACAAATTCTGTTTTTCGTGTGTTGTTTGCTTATTTTGATGAATCTATGGCTAGTATCGGAGGGTATGAACCATAGAGAAGTTGGAATACAGTAGGTTTAACACCAATATAAATAAAGAATGCGTTCATTACAGTACCTTAAGTGCTGGTTTGCTTTCTTATACTAACGGAGCTCATGAGGTTTTCTATTGAGTTTTGTGTTGTGAAGTTTTCAAATTTGGGTAAGGATTTGATGGACTATGGAATAAGGAGTGGCAAGAGCCTAAGCTTGGGGATGCTCAAGGCACCCCAAGTTAAAATTCAAGGAGAACCAAAAGCTTAAGCTTGGGGATGCCCCGGAAGACATCCCTTCTTTTGTCTTCATCCATCGGTAACTTTACTTGAGGCTCTATTTTTATTCACCATATGATATGTGTTTTGCTTGGAGCATCTTGTATGATTTGAGTCTTTTCTTTCTAGTTTACCACAATAATCCTTACTGTACACACCTTTTGGGAGAGACATATATGAATCAGAATTTATTAGAATACTCTATGTGCTTCACTTATATCTTTTGAGCTAGATAGTTTTGCTCTAGTGCGTCACTTATATCTTTTAGAGCACGGTGGTGGTTTTATTTTATAGAAATTATTGATCTCTCATGCTTCACTTATATTATTTTGAGAGTCTTTTAGAATAGCATGGTAATTTGCTTTGGTTATAAAATTAGTCCTAATATGATAGGCATCCAAAATGGGTATAATAAAAACTTTCATAAAAGTGCATTGAATACTAAGAGAAGTTTGATACTTGATGATTGTTTTTGAGATATGAAGATGGTGATATTAGAGTTGTGCTAGTTGAGTAGTTGTGAAATTGAGAAATACTTGCGTTGAGGTTTGCAAGTCCCGTAGCATGCACGTATGGTTACCGCTGTGTGACAAATTTGAAACATGAGGTGTTTTTTGATTGTGATCCTTATGAGTGGCGGTCGGGGACGAGCGATGGTCTTTTCCTACCAATCTATCCCCCTAGGAGCATGCACGTAGTGCTTGGTTTTTGATGACTTGTAGATTTTTGTAATAAGTATGTGAGTTCTTTATGACTAACGTTGAGGCCATGGATTATACGCACTCTCACCCTTCCATCATTGCTAGCCTCTTCGGTACCATGCATTGCCCTTTCTCACCTTGAGAGTCGGTGCAAACTTCGCCAGTGCATCCAATCCCCGTGATATGATATGCTCTGTCACACATAAACCTCATTGAGTTGTAAATAAATAGAAGTGTGATGATCATCATTATTAAAGCATTGTCCCACGTGAGGAAATAAAAAAAGAGAAAGACCAAATAAAAAAAGGAAGGCCCAAAAAAAAGAAGAGAGAGAGAAAAAGAGAGAAGGGGCAATGTTACTATCCTTTTTCCACACTTGTGCTTCGAAGTAGCACCATGATTTTCATAGTAGAGAGTCTCTCATTTTGTCACTTTCATATACTAGTGGGAATTTTTCATTATAGAACTTGGCTTGTATATTCCTACAATGGGCTTCCTCAAAATGCCCTAGGTCTTTGTGAGCAAGCAAGTTGGATGCACACCCACTTAGTTTCTTTTGTTGAGCTTTCATACATTTATAGCTCTAGTGCATCCGTTTCATGGCAATCCCTACTCCTTCCATTGACATCAATTGATGGGTATCTCCATAGCCCGTTGATTAGCCGCGTCAATGTGAGACTTTCTCCTTTTTTGTCTTCTCCATGCAACCTCTATCATTATATTATATTCCACCCATAGTGCTATGTCCATGGCTCACGCTCATGTATTGCGTGAAAGTTGAAAAAAGTTTGAGATTACTAAAGTATGAAACAATTGCTTGGCTTGTCATCGGGGTTGTGCATGATGAGAGAACTTTTTTGTGATGAAAATGAAGCATAGCCAAACTATATAACTTTGTAGGGATAAGCTTTTTTTGGCCATGTTATTTTGAGAAGACATAATTGCTTAGTTAGTTTGCTTGAAGTATTATTATTTTTATGTCAGTATTAAACTTTTGTCTTGAATCTTTCGGATCTGAACATTCATGCCACAATAAAGAAAATTACAAATTATGCTAGGTAGCATTCCACATCAAAAATTCTATTTTTATCATTTACCTACTCGAGGACTAGCAGGAATTAAGATTGGGGATGCTTGATACGTCTTCAACGTATCTATATTTTTTGATTGTTCCATGCTATTATATTATCTGTTTTGGATGTTTAATGGGATTTATATGCACTTTTATGTTATTTTTTGGACTAACCTACTAATCCAAGGTCCAGTGCAAATTGTTGTTTTTTTGCCTATTTCAGTGTTTCGCAGAAAAGGAATATCAAACGGAATCCAAACGGAATGAAACCTTCGGGAGAGTTATTTTTGAAACAAACGGGATCCAGGGGACTTGGAGTGGACGTCAAGAAAGAAGCGAGGAGGTCACGAGGCAGGAGGGCGCGCCTCCCACCCTCATGGGACCCCTGGGCGTGCCCCCCACCCTCGTGGGCCCTCGCAGCTCCACCGACGTACTTCTTCCACCTATATATACCCATATACCCCAAAAACATCCAGGAGCACCACGAATCCCTATTTCCACCGCCGCAACCTTCTGTACCCGTGAGATCCCATCTTGGGGTATTTTCCGGAGCTCCGCCGGAGGGGGAATCGATCACGGAGGGCTTCTACATCAACACCGTAGCCTCTCTGATGATGTGTGAGTAGTTTACCATCGACCTTCGGGTCCACAGTTATTACCTAGATGGCTTCTTCTCTCTTTGGATCTCAATACAAAGTTCTCCTCGGTCTTCTTGGAGATCTATTCGATGTAATTCTTTTTGTGGTGTGCTTGTCGAGATCCGATGAATTGTGGGTTTATGATCAAGATTATCTATGAACAATATTTGTTTCTCTTCTGAATTCTTATATGTATGATTTGTTATCTTTGCAAGTCTCTTCAAATTATCAGTTTGGTTTGGCTTACTAGATTGATCTTTCTTGCAATGGGAGAAGTGCTTAGCCTTGGGTTCAATCTTGCGGTGTCCTTTCCCAGTGACAGCAGGGGTAGCAAGGCTTGTATTGTGTTGTTGCCATCGAGGATAAAAAGATGGGGTTTATATCATATTGCTTGAGTTTATCCCTCTACATCATGTCATCTTGCTTAATGCATTACTCTGTTCTTATGAGCTTAATACTCTAGATGCAGGCAGGAGTCGGTCGACGTGTGGAGTAATAGTATTAGATGCAGAATCATTTTGGTCTACTTGTTGCGGACGTGATGCCTATATACATGATCATGCCTAGATATTCTCATAACTATGCACTTTTCTATCAATTGCTCGACAGTAATTCGTTCACCCATCGTAAATTATGCTATTTTGAGAGAAGCCACTAGTGAAACCTATGGCCCCCGAGTCAATCTTCCATCATATTATTTTCATATCAATTTGCTATTCTTCCATCTTTTATTTTGCAGTCTTTACTTTCCAATCTATATCATAAAATACCAAAAATATTTATCTTATTATCTCTATCAGATCTAACTTTTGCAAGTAGCCGTGAAGGGATTGACAACCCCTTTATCACGTTGGTTGCAAGGTTCTTATTTGTTTGTGTATGTACGAGGCGACTTGTGTGTGATCTCCTACTGGATTGATACCTTGGTTCTCAAAAACTGAGGGAAATACTTACGCTACTTTGCTGCATCACCATTTCCTCTTCAAGGGAAAACCAAAGCATGCTCAAGAGGTAGCAAAATAGTCAACGGTGGAGATGAACAGTATCCCGTGAAGTCCCATTTTGCGGTACGCCACACCCCTCCCGATGAACAGGACCCCCGTTTTGACCGTAGCCCTTCAACACAAGTCTGTTTCCTCCGTTTTGCAGTATGTCACACCCCTCCTGATCAACAGGACCCTGTTTCGACCATATGAGGTCCAAAAGAAGTCCGTTTCCTCCATTTTGTGGTACGCCAGACCCCTCCCGATGAACAGGATCCCGTTTCGACCGTGGCCGGTCGAACACAAGGCCATTTCCTCCGTTCTGCGGTACGCCAGGCCTCGTTTCGATCAGCTGTTCCGTCCAAGACGGTTGGCTCCCGATGAACACGATGACGATGCAGTTTCTCCGTTCTGACCCAGCCATGTACACGAGCCCTGACCGTATGTATGCGCGAGTAGGCGTTCGAGACTCCGCCCGTATGTATGTACGTGGCCGTATTTACTTTCTTGCACCCTGGCCGCTGTACGTACGTGTACACAATATTAACGGGACTGCGTGACATGCTATGTGCGTGCCTCTACTACGACACGTGCGCGCCTCTACTATGACACGTGCCCTTCCTTACACGGCCACGGTTTATCGCTGCAGCCTGCAGACAGACCGATCGACCAGTATGTACGTACACGTTCACGACTAGAATGACAATGCTACGTACGCTTCAACCATGTGGTTCTCGACTGTCAGGCACTTCCTTGCGTGCGAAGATGTAGCTGGTGGGTCCAAGCAGTCAGGGAAGAAACATTTTTTTTCGTGTAATAAGGAGGCACTTCCTTACTGCGGCGGTGGACCAAGCTGTCAGCCTCTCCATGTACAGTACTCTTCCGATGGAAATCGTTCCTTGACCATGTTGACCATGCCGCATCGAGAGCACCAGGGCGGTGGACGACGGCGAGGCCTAGGAAGAGGACGACATGGAGCCGGGGAAGACGTGACAGTGGATGCCCACACGAAGAGGAGTACGAGGGTTCACTGGTTCGACTGCGGTGTGATGTTTCCGTCGCCACAGAGTCTGACTAGCAGTGGGAATAGTAAGGAGCGATGAGGCCTCCACGGTAGCACAGCCGGCCACGGGAGGTAGGAGCATGCGGCACGACCGACGCTAGTTTGGGTGGCTAGAGCAAGAAGAACAAAGGTTGAAGAAGTACTACGGTTGTTGAATGGACATCGTACGGTCACTGGAGTTAGAATCGTTCATATTGACTAAGTTGACAAAGCCCTCCATCCCTGTCACCAAATTCTTCTTCACCCACCGCCATTCAATTATATCTATACACTGCAATGGGTCGTTTACATATACCTGGAGGTGTTGGATTGTATGTATGTGGGGGTTTGCGTGGAAGAGGCGTCAATACAATGAATACGTGGATGAAAGAGGCCTCGATCGACCGGGTTGGTATGGACCGGTCTAGCACGTACGTTGCCATACACACGGCCATATATATTGAAGTGGGTCACTCGTATCTTCTTCTTCAATAAATATGATCAACACGGAACGACACTGTCGACAACACGGGGCGCAATTTACTAGACCAAAACATGCGGCGACCACAAGCCGGTGTCCGTTGCCAGCGCCTACACCGGAGGCTCTGGTCATCATGGCCTTTATAAACATGAAACATACTAACGTCTCAAGTTTATCATGTAGCATTTTGCCGCATCGCAAATACATAAAGATACAGCAAACAAAGTATAGCTTTATAAAATGAAATATTTACTTCAGATTTATCTAAAGTCAAACTTTATACAATTTGACAAAAAATTATCTTAAAAAACATCAATATCTATGCAGTACTAAAGTAATATGATATGAAAATTAATTTCATGATGCCTATTTCCTATTTTCAGTGCTGATAGTCTTCCTTATATATGAACTTGGTCAAATTTCATCAAGATTGACTTAAGAAAAATCTTATATACATAATCAAAAGAAACAGATGGAGTACATGCACCATGGTTTACACCTTCCGTTATACTACTATAAGAAAAACACTATTAATGTCATACAATCAGGCTCTCACGGGAAGAACCACGATTGGCTTGCCATCCTATTTAGTAAACCATTGAGATTTCGATTCGACGCCCATGTCATGCTCATCGACAAAGTGGTCGATAAAAACATGTACCATAATTTACACCTCCCATTATGAAGGCAAAAAAGGGATAACACTACTAATGTTAATGTAATACAACCGGCTCTTGCGGGAAGAACCACGTCGGCTTGCCATCCCGTAGAGTAAACCGTCGACATCTTGAATCGAACCCTATGTTATGCTCATCTACAAAGTGGTGGATAAACTTCTTTCCCGCCTCTTGGTACGTTGGGAGATGTTTTGAGTAATGCTTGCTCATGAATAATGTGTCCGACACACCGACCGTCAATAGAATCCATATGCCAGCTTTGACATCCGCCTCGAGAACCTCGACCTTAAGATTGTAAGAACGATAGAGCATAGGCACGTATTGTCGCCGCCTTACCATGAGTAACTTGTCATTCGAATCAAAGAGATGTCGACTGGTCACGATTCTATCTAGGTCTTCTCCATGGGCATACTCAGTGCTGTCCGGAACCATGTAGTCAGAGTCGTTTGGTATCATTGAAGGAAATATGCCCTAGAGGAAATAATAAAGTTATTATTTATTTCCTTATTTCATGATAAATTTTTATTATTCATGCTAGAATTGTATTAACCGAAAACATAATACATGTGTGAATATATAGACAAACAGAGTGTCACTAGTATGCCTCTACTTGACTAGCTCGTTGATCAAAGATGGTTAAGTTTCCTAACCATAGACATGAGTTATCATTTGATAAACGAGATCACATCATTAGGAGAATGATGTGATTTACTTGACCCATTCCGTTAGCTTAGCACTTGATTGTTTTAGTTTACTGCTATTGCTTTCTTCATAACTTATACATGTTCCTGTGACTATGAGATTATCCAACTCGCGATTACTGGAGGAACACTTTATGTGCTACCAAATGTCACAACGTAACTGGGTGGTTATAAAGGTGCTCTACAGGTGTCTCCGATGGTACTTGTTGAGTTGGCATACATCGAGATTAGGATTTGTCACTCCGATTGTCGGAGAGGTATCTCTGGGCCCTCTAGGTAATGCACATCACTATAAGCCTTGCAAGCAATGCAACTAATGAGTTAGTTGCGGGGTCATGCATTACAGAACGAGTAAAGAGACTTTCCGGTAACGAGATTGAGCTAGGTATTGAGATACCGACGATCAAATCTCGGGCAAGTAACATACCGATGACAAAGGGAACAACGTATGTTGTTATGCGGTTTGACCGATAAAGATCTTCGTAGAATATGTAGGAACCAATATGAGCATCCAGGTTCCGCTATTGGTTATTGACCGAAGACGTGTCTCGGTCATGTCTACATAGTTCTCGAACCCGTAGGGTCCGCACGCTTAAAGTTCTGTGACGATCGTTATTATGAGTTTTTGTGTTTTGATGTACCGAAGGTAGTTCGGAGTCCCGAATATGATCACGGACATGACGAGGAGTCTCGAAATGGTCGAGACGTAAAGATCGATATATTGGAAGCCTATATTTGGACATCGGAATGGTTCCGGGTGAAATCGGGATTTTGCCGGAGTACCGGGAGGTTACCGTAACCCCCCGGTAATTGTATGGGCCTTAATGGGCCATAGTGGAGAGAGAGAGAGAGGAGGCCAGGGCAGGCTGCGCACCCCCTCCCGCTCTGGTCCGAATTGGACTAGGAGGGGGGGGGGGGGCGGCGCCCCCCTTTCCTTCCTCCCTCTCCCCCCTTCCTTCTCTCCTAATCCAACTAGGGAAGGGGGGAATCCTACTCCCGGTGGAAGTAGGACTCCTCCAGGGCACGCCAGAGGGGCCAGCCCTCTCCCCCTCCACTCCTTTATATACATGGCCAGGGGGCACCCCATAGACACACAAGTTGATCATTGATCTCTCTTAGCCGTGTGCGGTGCCCCCCTCCACCATAATCCACCTCGGTCATATCGTAGCGGTGCTTAGGCGAAGCCCTGCGTCGGTAACTTCATCAACACCGCCATCACGCCATCGTGCTGATGAAGCTCTTCCTCGAAGCTCTATTGTATCGTGAGTTCGCGGCACAACGGCCGAACTGAACGTGTGCTGAACACAGAGGTGCCGTACGTTCGGTACTGAGGATCGGTCGATCGTGAAAACGTACGACTACATCAACCGCGTTGTCATAACGCTTCCGCTTTCGGTCTACGAGGGTACGTAGACAACACTCTCCCCTCTCATTGCTATGCATCACCATGATCTTGCATATGCGTAGGATTTTTTTTTGAAATTACTATGTTCCCCAACAATGGCATCAGAGCCAGGTTTATGCATAAATATTATATGCACGAGTAGAACACAAGTGAGTTGTGGGTGATACAAGTCATACTGCTTACCAGCATGTCATACTTTGGCTCGGCGGTATTGTTGGATGAAGCGGCCCGGACCGACTTTACGCGTACGCTTACGCAAGACTGGTTCTACCGACGTGCTTCGCACACAGGTGGCTGGCAGGTGTCAGGTTCTCCAACTTTAGTTGAACCGAGTGTGACTACGCCCAGTCCTTGTTGAAGGTTAAAACAACACTAACTTGACGAAATATCGTTGTGGTTTTGATGCGTAGGTAAGAACGGTTCTTGCTCAGCCCGTAGCAGCCACGTAAAACTTGCAACAACAAAGTAGAGGGCGTCTAACTTGTTTTTCCAGGGCATGTTGTGATGTGATATGGTCAAGGCATGATGCTATATTTTATTGTATGAGATGATCATGTTTTGTAACGGAGTTATCGGCAACTAGCAGGAGCCATATGGTTGTCGCTTTATTGTATGCAATGCAATCACCCTATAATTGCTTTACTTTATCACTAAGCGGTAGCGATAGTCGTAGAAGCAATAGTTGGCGAGACGACATCGATGCTACGATGGAGATCAAGGTGTCGCGCCGGTGACGATGGTGATCATGATGGTGCTTTGGAGATGGAGATCAAAGGCACTAAATGATGATGGCCATATCATATCACTCATATTGATTGAATGTGATGTTTATCCTTTATGCATCTTATTCTGCTTGATTGGCGGTAGCATTATAAGATGATCTCTCACTAAATTTCAAGGTACAAGTGTTCTCCCTGAGTATGCACCGTTGCCAAAGTTCGTCGTGCCGAGACACCACGTGATGATCGGGTGTGATAAGCTCTACGTTCATATACAACGGGTGCAAGACAGTTTTGCACTGATATGTCTCCAACGTACCTATAATTTTTGATTGCTCCATGCTATATTATCTACTGTTTTGGACTATATTGGGCTTTATTTTCCACTTTTATATTATTTTTGGGACTAACCTATTAATCGGAGGCCCAGCCCAGAATTGCTGTTTTTTGCCTATTTTAGTGTTTCAAATAAATGGAATATCAAACGGAGTCCAAACAGAATAAAATCTTCGGGAACGTGATTTTCTCACCGAACGTGATCCAGGAGACTTGGACCCATCTCCAAGGAACAAAAGAGGCGGTCACGAGGGTGGGGGGCGCGCCTCCCTGCCTCGTGGGCCCCTCGTTGCTCCTCCGACGTACTTCTTCCTCCTATATATACACACGTACCCCCAAACGATCAGAACAGGAGCCAAAAACCTAATTCCACCGCCGCAACTTTCTGTATCCACAAGATCCCATCTTGGGGCCTATTCCAGAGCTCTGCCAGAAGAGGGTCGTCATCACGGAGGGCTTCTACATCATCATAGCCCCTCCGATGAAGTGTGAGTAGTTTACCTCAGACCTTCGGGTCCATAGTTAGTAGCTAGATGGCTTCTTCTCTCTCTTTGAATCTCAATACAAAGTTCTCCCCCTCTCTTGTGGAGATCTATTCGCTGTAATCTTCTTTTTGCGGTGTGTTTGTTGAGACCGATGAATTGTGGGTTTATGATCAAGTCTATCTATGAATAATATTTGAATCTTCTCTGAATTCTTTTATGTATGATTGGTTATCTTTGCAAGTCTCTTCGAATTATCCCTTTGGTTTCGCCAACTAGATTGGTAGTTCTTGCCATGGGAGAAGTGCTTAGCTTTGGGTTCGATCTTGGGGTGTCCTTACCCAGTGACAGAAGGGGCAGCAAGGCACGTATTGTATCGTTGCCATCGAGGATAACAAGATGGGGTTTATTTCATATTGCATGAATTTATCTCTCTACATCATGTCATCTTGCTTAAGGCGTTACTCTGTTTTTAACTTAATACTCTAGATGCATGCTGGATAGCGGTTGATGAATGGAGTAATAGTAGTAGATGCAGAATCGTTTCGGTCTACTTATCACGGACGTGATGCCTATATACATGATCGTGTCTAGATATTCTCATA
Organism: Triticum dicoccoides; assembly: GCF_002162155.2. Classification (NCBI taxonomy): domain Eukaryota; kingdom Viridiplantae; phylum Streptophyta; class Magnoliopsida; order Poales; family Poaceae; genus Triticum; species Triticum dicoccoides. Next base: position 159,034,417 of record NC_041392.1, on the reverse strand, counting down.
ATTATGCTCAATTCTATCAATTGCTCAACAGTAATTTGTTCACCCACCGTAGAATACTTATGCTCTTGAGAGAAGCCACTAGTGAAACCTATGGCCCCTAGGTCTATTCTCATCATATCAATCTCCATCACTTTTATATTGTTTTGCTATTTACTTTGCCTTTACTTTTTACTTTGCATCTTTATACCAAAAATACCAAAAATATTCTATCTATCAGATCTCACTCTCGTAAGTGACTGTGAAGGGCTTGACAACCCCTAATCGCGTTGGTTGTGAGTAGCTATCGTTTTGTGCAGGTACGAGGGACTTGAGCGTGGCCTCCTACTGGATTGATACCTTGGTTCTCAAAAACTGAGGGAAATACTTACGCTACTCTGCTGCATCATCCCTTTCTCTTCGGGGAAAACCAACGCAAGCTCAAGACGTAGCAAGAAGGTTTTGTGGCGCCATTGTCGGGGAGTCTACGCAAAAAGTCAATATACCAAGTACTCATCACAATCCCTATCTCTCGCATTACATTATTTGCCATTTGCCTCTCATTTTTCTCTCCCCCCAATTCACCCTTGCCGTTTTATTCGCCCTCTTTCTCTCCATCCTCCCTCTCTATTTTCCTCTTTTGTTCGCTTGCTTTTTGTTTGCTCGTGTGTTAGATTGCTTGTTTGTGGCGATGGCTCAGGATACTACTAAATTGTGTGACTTCACCAATACCAATAATAATAATTTCCTTAGCACTCCGATTGCTCCTCTTACTGATGCTGAATCTTGTGAAATTAATACTGCTTTGTTGAATCTTGTTATGAAAGATTAATTCGCCGGCCTTCGTAGTGAAGATGCCGCTACTCATCTGAATAGCTTCGTCGATTTATGTGATATGCAAAAGAAAAAAGATGTCAATAATGATGTCGTCAAATTAAAGCTATTTCCTTTTTCGCTTAGAGATCGTGCTAAAGCTTGGTTTTTGTCTTTGCCTAAGAATAGTATTGACTCATGGAACAAGTGCAAAGATGCTTTTATCTCTAAGTATTTTCCTCCTGCTAAGATCATCTCTCTTAGAAACGATATAATGAACTTTAAACAACTTGATCATGAACATGTTGCACAAGCTTGGGAGAGAATGAAATTAATGATACGTAATTGCCCTACTCATGGTTTGAATTTGTGGATCATTATACAAATTGTTTATGCCGGATTGAATTTTGCTTCTAGAAATCTTTTAGATTCGGCCGCGGGAGGCACTTTTATGGAAATCACTTTAGGAGATTCTACTAAATTCCTAGATAATATTATGGTTAATTATTCTCAATGGCATACTAAAAGAATTTCTAATAAAAAGGTGCATGTGATAGAAGAAATTAATGTGTCGAGTGAAAAGATGGATGAACTTATGAAATTATTTGCTACTAAGAGTGTTTCTTATGATCCTAATGATATGCCTTTGTCTACTTTGATTGAGAATAACAATGAATCTATGGATGTGAATTTTGTTGGTAGGAATAATTTTGGTAACAACGCTTATAGAGGGAATTTTAATCCTAGGCCATATCCTAGTAATCCTTCTAATAATTATGGGAATTCCTACAACAACTCTTATGGAAATTATAATAAGATTCCCTCTGATTTCGAATCTAATATTAAAGAATTTATTTCTTCATAAAAGAATTTTAATGCTATGATTGAAGAAAAATTGCTTAAGATTGATGATTTGGCTAGGAACGTTGATAGAATTGCTCTTGATGTTGATGCTTTGAAACTTATATCTAAGCCATATAAGCATAATATTAATGAGTCTCTAAAAGCCATGAGAATTTCAATTGATGAGTGTAAAGAAAGAACCGCTAGGATGCGTGCTTCCAAAGATGCCATTATTAAAGCGTGTTCTTCCAATTCCTATGAAAATCAAGATGAAGATCTAAAAGTTATTAATGTGTCTCCAATTAAATCTTTATTTTGCAATATGAATCTTGATGAAACTGAATATGATCTTCCTTTACCTAGAAGGCGTTCTAAAAATTCGGAGTATTTAGATCTTAATGACGAAATAGATGAAAGTGGGATTGAAAGAAATAAAAATCTAGATGTTGCTAAACCCACTATATTGGATTTCAAGGAATTTAATTATGAAAGTTGCTCTTTAATTGATTATATTTCCTTGTTGCAATCCATGCTAAATTCTCCACATGCTTATAGTCGAAATAAAGCCTTCACTGAACATATTGTTGATGCCTTGATGCAATCTTATGAAGAAAAACTTGAGTTGAAAGTTTCTATCCCTAGAAAACTCTATGATGAGTGGGAACCAACTATTAAAACTAAAATTAAAGATCATGAGTTTTATACTTTGTGTGACTTGGGTGCTAGTGTCTCTACTATTCCCAAGACTTTGTGTGATTTACTAGATTTCCGTAATTTTGATGATTGCTCTCTAAACTTGCATCTTGAGGATTCCACTATCAAGAAACCTATGGCAAGAATTAATGATGTTCTTATTGTTGCAAATAGGAATTATGTGCCCGTAGATTTCATTGTTCTTGATATAGATTGCAATCCTTCTTGCCCTATTATTCTTGGTAGACCTTTCCTTAGAACGGTTGGTGCGATTATTGATATGAAGGAAGGGAATATTAGATTTCAATTTCCATTAAAAAAGGGAATGGAACACTTTACAAGAAAGAAAATAAAATTACCATATGAAACTATCATGAGAGCCACTTATGGATTGCCTACCAAAGATGGCAATACCTAGATCTATCCTTGCTCGTTATGCCTAGCTAGGGGCGTTAAACGATAGCGCTTGTTGGGAGGCAACCCAATTTTATTTTTATTCCTTGCTTTTCGCTCCTGTTTAGTAATAAATAAATTATTTAGCCTATGTTTTGGTTGTGTTTTTTGTGTTTAATTAGTGTTTGTGCCAAGTAGAACCGTTGGGAAGACTTGGGGAAAGTCTTGTTGAACTTGCTGTAAAAAACAGAAACTTTAGCACTCACGATAACTGCTGTCATTTTTATTTGAAGAGCACTATTTAGTTAATTATTTTTGCATATGATTAATAGATAAATTACTCACGTCCAGAAATTTATTTTAGAATTTTTGGGGTTCCAGATCTTGCTCTAGCTACAGATTACTACAGACTGTTCTGTTTTTGACAGATTCTGTTTTTCGTGTGTTGTTTGCTTATTTTGATGAATTTATGGCTAGTAAAATAGTTTATAATACATAGAGAAGTTGGAATACATTAGGTTTAACACCAATATAAATAAAGAATGAGTTCATTACAGTACCTTGAAGTGGTCTTTTGTTTTCTTTCGCTAACGGAGCTCACGGGTTTTCTATTTTGAGTTTTGTGTTGTGAAGTTTTCAAGTTTTGGGTGAATTCTTTTGATGGATCATGGAACAAGTAGTGGCAATAGCCTAAGCTTGGGTATGCCCATGGCACCCCCAAGATAATCCAAGTACACCAAAAAGTCAAAGATTGGGGATGCCCCGGAAGGCATCCCCTCTTTTCGTCCACTTCCACCGGTAATTTACTTGGAGCTATATTTTTATTCACCAACATGATATGTGTTTTGCTTGGAGTGTCTTGTATTATTTGTGTCTTTGTTTGCTAGTATACCACAATAATCCTTGCTGTACACACCTTTTGAGAGAGCCATACATGAATTAAAATTTGATAGAATACTCTATGTGCTTCACTTATATCCTTTGAGCTAGATAATTTTGCTCTATGTGCTTCACTTATATCTTTTGAGCTAGATAATTTTGCTCTATGTGCTTCACTTATATATTTTGATCTAGATAATTTTGCTCTATGTGCTTCACTTATATCTTTTGAGCATTATAATTTTGCTCTATGTGCTTCACTTAGATCTTTTAGAGCACGGTGGTGGATTCATTTTAAAGAAACCATTGATCTCTCATGCTTCACTTAAATTAATTTGAGAGTATCTTAATAGCATGGTAATTTGCCTAATAATAATATGCTTGGTATTCAAGATTTGTGAAACTTTCTTTTGAGTGTGTTGAATACTAAGAAAAGATTGAAGCATGATAATTGTTTTGAGATATGGAGGTGATAATATTAAAGTCATGCTAGTTGAGTAGTTGTGAATTTAAAGAATACTTGTGTTGAAGTTTGTGATTCCCGTAGCATGCCCGTATGGTGAACCGTTATGTGATGAAGTCGGAGCATGATTTATTTATTGATTGTCTTCCTTATGAGTGGCGGTTGGGGACGAGCGATGGTCTTTTCCTACCAATCTATCCCCCTAGGAGCATGCGCGTAGTACTTCTCTTTGATAACTTCTAGATTTTTGCAATAAGTATATGAGTTCTTTATGACTAATGTTGAGTCCATGGATTATACACACTCTCACCCTTCCACCTTTGCTAGCCTCTCTAATACCGCGCACCTTTCGCCGGTATCATACACCTACCATATACCTTCCTCAAAACAGCCACCATACCTACCTATTATGGCATTTCCATAGCCATTCCGAGATATATTGCCATGCAAATTTCCACCGTTCCGTTTATTATGACACACTCCATCATTGTCATATTGCATATCCCGGTACACCGCCGGATGGATTCACATAGAGTCATATTTTGTTCTAAGTATCGAGTTGTAATTGATGAGTTGTAAGAAAAATAAAAAGTGTGATGATCATCATTATTAGAGCATTGTCCCAGTGAGGAAAGAATGATGGAGACTATGATTCTCCCACAAGTCGGGATGAGACTCCGGACGAAAAATAAATAAAAAATATAAAAGAGGCCAAAGAAGCCCAAATAAAAAAAGAGAAAGGCCTTAAAAAAAGAGAAAGGCCATGTATAAAAAATGAGAGAAAAAGAGAGAAGGGACAATGTTACTATCCTTTTACCACACTTGTGCTTCAAAGTAGCACCATGATCTTCATAGTAGAGAGTCTCTCATGTTATCACTTTCATATACTAGTGGGAATCTTTCATTATAGAACTTGGCTTGTATATTCCAATGATGGGCTTCCTCAAATTGCCCTAGGTCTTCATGAGCAAGCAAGTTGGATGCACACCCACTTAGTTTCTTTTTGAGCCTTCATATACTTATAGCTCTAGTGCATCCGTTGCATGGCAATCCCTACTCACTCACATTGATATCTATTGATGGGCATCTCCATAGCCCGTTGATACGCCTAGTTGATGTGAGACTATCTTCTCCTTTTTGTCTTCTCCACAACCACCATTCTATTCCACCTATAGTGCTATATCCATGGCTCACGCTCATGTATTGCATGAAGATTGAAAAAGTTTTGAAAAAGTTAGAGTATGAAACAATTGCTTGGCTTGTCATCGGGGTTGTGCATTATTTAAATACTTTGTGTGGGGAAGATGGAGCATAGCCAGACTATATGATTTTGTAGGGATAACTTTCTTTGGCCATGTTATTTTGAGAAGACATAATTGCTTTGTTAGTATGCTTAAAGTATTATTATTTTCTATGTCAATATAAACCTTTGTCTTGAATCTTTCTAATCTGAATATTCATACCACAATTAAGAAGATTTGCATTGAAATTATGGCAAGTAGCACTCCGCATCAAAAATTCTCTTTTTATCATTTACCTACTCGAGGACGAGCAGGAATTAAGCTTGGGGATGCCTGATACGTCTCCAACGTATCTATAATTTTTGATTGCTCCATGCTATATTATCTACTATTTTGGACTATATTGGGCTTTATTTTCCACTTTTATATTATTTTTGGGACTAACCTATTAACCGGAGGCCCAGCCCAGAATTGTTGTTTTTTTTGCCTATTTTAGTGTTTCGGATAAACGGAATATCAAACAGAGTCCAAACGGAATAAAATCTTTGGGAACGTGATTTTCTCACCGAACGTGATCCAGGAGACTTGGACCCTGCTCCAAGGAACAAAAGAGGCGGTCACGAGGGTGGGGGGCGTGCCCCCCTAGGGTGCCCCCCTGCCTCGTGGGCTCCTCGTTGCTCCTTTGGCGTACTTCTTCCTCCTATATATACACACGTACCCCCAAACGATCAGAACAGGAGCCAAAAACCTAATTCCACCACCGCAACTTTCTGTATCCATGAGATCCCATCTTGGGGCCTGTTCCGGAGCTCCGCCGGAAGAGGGCCGTCATCACGGAGGGCTTCTACATCATCATAGCCCCTCCTATGAAGTGTGAGTAGTTTACCTCAGACCTTCGGGTCCATAGTTAGTAGCTAGATGGCTTCTTCTCTCTCTTTGAATCTCAATACAAAGTTCTCCCCTCTCTTGTGGAGATCTATTCGATGTAATCTTCTTTTTGTGGTGTGTTTGTTGAGATCGATGAATTGTGGGTTTATGATCAAGTCTATCTATGAATAATATTTGAATCTTCTCTGAATTCTTTTATGTATGATTGGTTATCTTTGCAATTCTCTTCGAATTATCCGTTTGGTTTGGCCAACTAGATTGGTAGTTCTTTCCATGCGAGAAGTGCTTAGCTTTGGGTTCGATCTTGCGGTGTCCTTTCCCAGTGACAGAAGAGGCAGCAAGGCATGTTTTGTATCATTGCCATCGAGGATAACAAGATGGGTTTTATTTCATATTGCATGAATTTATCTCTCTACATCATGTCATCTTGCTTAAGGCGTTACTCTGTTTTTAACTTAATACTCTAGATGCATGCTGGATAGCGGTCGATGAGTGGAGTAATAGTAGTAGATGTAGAATCGTTTCGGTCTACTTGTCACGGATGTGATGCCTATATACATGATCATGCCTAGATATTCTCATAATTATGCTCAGTTCTATCAATTGCTCAACAGTAATTTGTTCACCCACCATAGAATACTTATGCTCTTGAGAGAAGCCACTAGTGAAACCTATGGCCCCGGGTCTATTCTCATCATATCAATCTCCATCACTTTTATATTGTTTTGCTATTTAGTTTGCCTTTACTTTTTTACTTTGCATCTTTATACCAAAAATACCAAAAATATTCTATCTATCAGATCTTACTCTCGTAAGTGACCGTGAAGGGCTTGACAACACCTAATCGCGTTGGTTGCGAGTAGCTATCGTTTTGTGTAGGTACGAGGGACTTGAGCGTGGCCTCCTACTGGATTGATACCTTGGTTCTCAAAAACTGAGGGAAATACTTACGCTACTCTGCTGCATCATCCCTTCCTCTTCGGGGAAAACCAACGCAAGCTCAAGACGTAGCATGCACACACAGAAATACTCGGGTTAAACTTGACGAGCCTGGCATATGCAGATATGGCCTCGGAACACTGAGACCGAAAGGTCGAGCATGAATCATATAGTAGATATGATCAACATAGTGATGCTCACCATTGAAAACTACTCCATCTCACGTGATGATCGGACATGGTTTAGTTGACATGGATCACGTGATCACTTAGATGATTAGAGGGATGTCTATCTAAGTGGGAGTTCTTAAGTAATTTTATTAATTGAACTTTAATTTATCATGAACTTAGTACCTGATAGTATTTTGCATGTCTATGTTGTTGTAGATAGATGGCCCGTGCTATTGTTCCGTTGAATTTTAATGTGTTCCTCGAGAAAGCAAAGTTGAAAGATGATGGTAGAAATTACACGGATTGGGTCCGTAACTTGAGGATTATCCTCATTGCTCCACAGAAGAATTACGTCCTGGAAGCACCGCTGGATGCCAAACCCGCTGCAGGAGCAACGCCAGATGTTATGAACGTCTGGCAAAGCAAAGTTGATGACTACTCGATAGTTCTGTGTGCCATGCTTTACGGCTTAGAGCCGGGACTTCAATGACGTTTTGAACGTCATGGAGCATATGAGATGTTCCGGGAGTTGAAGTTAATATTTCAAGAAAATGCCCGGATTGAGAGATATGAAGTCTCCAATAAGTTCTACAGCTGCAAGATGGAGGAGAATAGTTCTGTCAGTGAGCATATACTCAAAATGTCTGGGTATAACAATCACTTGATTCAACTGGGAGTTAATCTTCCGGATGATACTGTCATTGATTCTTCCCATAGGTTTCTTAATAGTGGAATCCGCAAGGTGCATGTTTAGAGAGGAATCATCAAAATCACAAAAACCTAACAAATCACATAAAGTCTTTGGAATCGTGGAAACACTAGCACCCAAATCACATAAAGCATAGCATTCATGATCTTTAATTTTAATTTTAATAGTTGGTTCCCACTCATCATAGAGTTTTCCAGGGATAGAAACTTCCAATTCAAGTTTTTCTTCACAAGATTGCATCAAGGCATCAACGATATGTATAGTAAACACTTTATTTTGACTATAAGCATGAGGAGAATTTAGCACGGATTGCAAAATTTTCATAGTTAAATTCCTTGAAATCCATAATAGTGGGTTTAGCAACATCTAGGGTTTTAATTTCTTCAATCCCACTTTTATCAATTTTAGCATCAAGATCAAAAAATTCCGAATTCTTGGAACGCCTTCTAGGTAAAGGTGGATCATATTCAGTCCCATCATTATCAAGATTCATATTGCAAAACAAAGATTTAATAGGGGACACATCAATAACTTTTAGATCTTCATCTTTATTTTCATAGGAACTAGAAGAACACGCTCTCATAAATGCATCTTTCTTAGCACGCATCCTAGCGGTTCTTTCTTTGCACTCATCAATGGAAATTCTCATGGCTTTGAGAGACTCATTGATATCATGCTTAGGTGGAATAGATCTAAGTTTCAAAGAATCAACATCAAGAGAAATCCTATCAACGTTCCTAGCCAACTCATCAATCTTAAGCAATTTTTCTTCAATCATAGCATTGAAACTCTTTTGTGAAGTAATAAATTCTTTAATTTTAGATTCAAATTCAGAGGGCATCTTATTATAATTTCCATAAGAATTGTTGTAGGAATTACCATAATTATTAGAGGGATTACTAGGATAAGGCCTAGGATTGAAATTTCCTCTATATGCGTTGTTACCAAAATTGTTCCTACCAACAAAATTCACATCCATAGATTCATTATTATTCTCAATCAAAGTAGACAAGGGCATATCATTAGGATCAGAAGAAACACTCTTACTAGCAAATAATTTCATATGTTCATCCATCTTTCCACTCAAAACATTAATTTCTTCCATCGCATGCACCTTTTTATTAGTAGATCTTTCAGCATGCCATTGAGAATAATTAACCATAATATTATCTAGGAGTTTAGTGGCTTCTCCTAAAGTGATTTCCATAAAAGTGCCTCCCGTGGCCGAATCTAAAAGATTTCTAGAAGCAAAATTCAATCCGGCATAAATTTTTTGTATAATCATCCACAAATTTAAACCATGAGTAGGGCAATTACGTATCATTAGTTTCATTCTCTCCCAAGCTTGTGCAACATGTTCATGATCAAGTTGCTTAAAATTCATAATATTGTTTCTAAGAGAGATGATCTTAGCAGGAGGAAAATACTTAGAGATAAAAGCATCTTTGCACTTGTTCCATGAATCAATACTATTTTTAGGCAAAGATGAAAACCAAGCCTTAGCACGATCTCTAAGCGAAAAAAGAAATAGCTTCAATTTGAAAATATCATTATCCACATCTTTCTTCTTTTGCATATCACACAAATCAACGAAGCTATTAAGATGGGTAGCGGCATCTTCACTAGGAAGGCCGGAAAACAGATCTTTCAAGCAGTATTAATTTCACAAGATTCAACATCGATAAGAGGAGCAATCGGAGTGATAATAAAATCATTATTGCTGGTATTGGTGAAGTCACACAATTTAGTGTTATCTTGAGCCATCATGACAAGCAAGCAAACTAACACACAAGCAAACAAAAAGCAAGCGGGCAAAAAGAGGCAAATAGAGAAAGAGAGGGAGGATAGAGAGAGAGAGGCGAATAAAACGGCAAGGGTGAAGTGGGAGAGAGGAAAACGAGAGGCAAATGGCAAATAATGTAATGCGGGAGATAAGGGTATGTGATGGGTACTTGGTATATTGACTTTTGCGTAGACCTCCCCGGCAACGGCGCCAGAAATCCTTCTTGCTACCTCTTGAGCACTGCGTTGGTTTTCCCCGAAGAGGAAGGGATGATGCAGCAAAGTAGTGTAAGTATTTCCCTCAGTTTTTGAGAACCAAGGTATCAATCCAGTAGGAGGCTACGCGCGAGTCCCTCGCACCTACACAAAACAAATAAATCCCCGTAACCAACGCGATAAGGGGTTGTCAATCCCTACACGGCCACTTACGAGAGTGAGATCTGATAGATATGATAAGATAATATTTTTGGTATTTTTGTGATAAAGATGCAAAGTAAAAATAAAAGCAAAGGAAATTGATGTCTACTACACAACCTTCTTCTTGTAGACGTTGTTGGGCCTCCAAGTGTAGAGGTTTGTAGGACAGTAGCAAATTTCCCTCAAGTGGATGACCTAAGGTTTATCAATCCGTAGGAGGCATAGGATGAAGATGGTCTCTCTCAAGCAACCCTGCAACCAAATAACAAAGAGTCTCTTGTGTCCCCAACACACCCGATACAATGGTAAATTGTATAGGTGCACTAGTTCGGCGAAGAGATGGTGATACAAGTGGTATATGGATAGTAGATAATAGTTTTTGTAATCTGAAAATATAAAAACAGCAAGGTAGCAAGTGATAAAATTGAGCATAAACGGTATTGCAATGATAGGAAATAAGGCCTAGGGTTCATACTTTCGCTAGTGTAAGTTCCCTCAACAATAATACCGTAATTGGATCACATAACTATCCCTGAACATGCAACAAAGAGTCACTCCAAAGTCACTAATAGCGGAGAACGAACAAAGAGATTATGGTACGGTATGAAACCACCTCAAAGTTATTCTTTCCAATCAATCCGTTGGGCTATTCCTATAAGTGTCACAAACAGCCCTAGAGTTCGTACTAGAATAACACCTTAAGACACAAATCAACCAAAACCCTAATGTCACATAGATACTCCAATGTCACCTCAAGTATCCGTGGGTATGATTATACGATATGCATCACACAATCTCAGATTCATCTATTCAACCAACACAAAGGACCTCAAAGAGTGCCCCAAAGTTTCTACCGGAGAATCACGATGAAAACGTGTGCCAACCCCCATGCATAGGTTCATGGGTGGAACCCGCAAGTTGATCACCAAAACATACATCAAGTGAATTACATGGCATCCCATTGTCACCACAGATACGCACGGCAAGACATACATCAAGTGTTCTCAAATCTTTAAAGACTCAATCCGATAAGATTACTTCAAAGGGGAAACTCAATTCATTACAAGAGAGAAGAGGGGGAGGAGAAACATAAGATCCAACTATAATAGCAAAGCTCGCGATACATCAAGATCGTGCTAAATCAAGAACACGAGAGAGAGAGAGATCAAACACATAGCTACTGGTACATACCCTCAGCCCCGAGGGAGAACTACTCCCTCCTCATCATGGAGAGCACCGGGATGATGAAGATGGCCACCGGAGAAGGATTGCCCCCTCCAGCAGGGTGCCGGAATGGGTCTAGATTGGCTTTCGGTGGCTACGGAGGATTCTGGCGGCGGAACTCCCTATCTATTGTGTGTTCTGGAAGTTTTAGGATACGTAGGTATATATGGGTGAAAGAGATACGTCAGGGGACCGAAGGGGGGGCCACAAGGCAGGGGGTGCGCCCTAGGGGGGTGGGCGCGCCCCTACCCTCGTGAGCACCTCCCTTCTTTCCTGACGTGCACTCCAAGCTTTTCCGGTAGCTTTCCTTCCAAAAATAACTTCTCCAATTGGTTTTGTTCCGTTTCGACTACGTTTGATATTCCTTTTCTTCGAAACACTGAAATAGGCAAAAAAACAACAAATCTGGGCTGGGCCTCCGGTTAATAGGTTAGTCCCAAAAATAATATAAAAGTGGATAATAAAGCCCAATATCGCCCAAAACAGTAGATAACATAGCATGGAGCAATCAAAAATTATAGATACGTTAGAGACGTATCAGAAATAACTAAGTATTAGGAGATTAATATGATGAAGATAGACCCGGGGGCCATAGGTTTCACTAGTGGCTTCTCTCGAGAGCATAAGTATTCTACGGTGGGTGAACAAATTACTGTTGAGTAATTGACATAATTGAGCATAGTTATGAGAATATCTAGGTATGATCATGCATATAGGCATCACGTCCGAGACAAGTAGACCGACTCCTGCCTGCATCTACTACTATTACTCCACTCATCGACCACTATCCAGCATGCATCTAGAGTATTAAGTTAATGAAAACAGAGTAACGCCTTAAGCAAGATGACATGATGTAGAGGGATAAACTCATGCAATATGATGAAAACCCCATCTTGTTATCCTCGATGGCAACAATACAATACGTGCCTTGCTGCCCCTACTGTCACTGGGAAAGGACACCGCAAGATTGAACCCAAAGCTAAGCACTTCTCCCATCGCAAGAAAGATCAATCTAGTAGGCCAAACCAAACTGATAATTCGAAGAGACTTGCAAAGATAACCAATCACACATAAAAGAATTCAGAGAAGATTCAAATATTGTTCATAGATAGAGTTGATCATAAACCCACAATTCATCGGTCTCAACAAACACACCACAAAAAGAAGATTACATCGAATAGATCTCCACAAGAGAGGGGGAGAACATTGTATTGAGATCCAAAAAGAGAGAAGAAGCCATCTAGCTAATAACTATGGACCCGTAGGTCTGAGGTGAACTACTCACACTTCATCGGAGGGGCTATGGTGTTGATGTAGAAGCCCTCCGTGATCAATGCCCCCTCCGGCGGAGCTCTGAAACAGGCCCCAATATGGGATCTTGTGGATACAGAAAGTTGCGGCGGTGGAATTAGTTATTTGGCTCTGTATCTGATCGTTTGGGGGTACGTAGGTATATATAGGAGGAAGGAGTACATCGGTGGAGCAACAGGGGCCCACGAGGGTGGAGGGCGCGCTT
>NC_041392.1:158989218-159021235 GCF_002162155.2 Triticum dicoccoides | reverse complement strand
GCGCGTCCCCTACCTCATGGCCTCCTCTTTTGTGTCTTGACTTATGGTCCAAGTCTCCTGGGTCTTGTTCGTTGAGAAAATCACGTTCCCGAAGGTTTCATTCCGTTTGGATTCCGTTTGATATTCCTTTTCTTCAAAACCCTAAAACAGGCAAAAAAACATCAATTCTGGGTTGGGCCTCCAGTTAATAGGTTAGTCCCAAAAATAATATAAAAGTGGATAATAAAGCCCAATAATGTCCAAAACAATAGATAATATAGCATGGAGCAATAAAAAATTACAGATACGTTGGAGACGTATCACGAACCATGCCTCATGGGCAAGATGACTAAAATGCCGTTCTCTAGAACAATGGAGCGAGCAACAGATTTGTTGGAAATCATACATAGTGATGTATGTGGTCTGATGAATACTGAGGCTCGTGGCGGATATCGTTATTTTCTCACCTTCATAGATGATTTGAGCAGATATGGGTATATCTACTTAATGAAACATAAATCTGAAACATTTGAAAAGTTCAAAGAATTTCAGAGTGAAGTGGAGAATCATCGTAACAAGAAAATAAAGTTTCTATGATATGATCGTGGAGAAGAATATTTGAGTTACGAGTTTGGTATTCATTTGAAACAATGCAGAATAGTTTCACAACTCACGCCACCCGGAACACCACAACGTAATGGTGTGTCCGAACATCGTAATTGTACTTTAATGGATATGGTGCGATCTATGATGTCTCTTACCGATTTACCGCTATCATTTCGGGGTTATGCTTTAGAGACAACGGCATTCACGTTAAATAGGGGACCATCTAAATCTGTTGAGATGATGCCTTATGAACTATGGTTTGGCAAGAAACCAAAGTTGTCATTTCTTAAAGTTTGGGGTTGCGATGCTTATGTGAAAAAACTTCAAACTAATAAGCTCGAAAACAAATTGGAGAAATGTGTCTTCATGGGATACCCAAAGGAGACTGTTGGGTACACCTTCTATCATAGATCCAAAGGCAAGACATTCGTTGCTAAGAATGGATCCTGTCTATAGAAGGAGTTTCTCTCGAAAGAAGTGAGTGGGAGGAAAGTAAAACTTGATGAGGTAGTTGTACCTGCTCCCTTATTGGAAAGTAGTTCATCACAGAAATCTGTTCCTGTGACTCCTACACCAATTAGTGAGGAAGCTAATGATCATGTAACTTTAGATCAAGTTACTACCGAACCTCGTAGGTCAACCAGAGTAAGATCCGCACCAGAGTGGTACGGTAACCATGACGAACCTATGAACTATGAGGAAGCGATGATGAGCCTAGATTCTGCAAAATGGCTTGATGCCATGAAATCTGAGATGGGATCCATGTATGAGAACAAAGTGTGGACTTTGGTTGACTTGCCCGATGATCGGCAAGCCATCGAGAATAAATGGATCTTCAAGAAGAAGAATGACGCTGATGGTAATGTTACTGTCTACAAAGCTCGACTTGTTGCAAAAGGTTTTCGACAAGTTCAAGGGGTTGACTATGATGAGACTTTCTCACCCGTAGCGATGCTTAAGTCTGTCCGAATCATGTTAGCAATTGCCACATTTTATGATTATGAAATTTGCCAAATGGATGTCAAAACTGCATTCCTGAATGGATTTCTAGAAGAAGAGTTGTATATGATGCAACCAGAAGGTTTTGTCGATCCAAAAGGTGCTAACAAAGTATGCAAGCTCCAGCGATCCATTTATGGACTGGTGAAAGCCTCTCAGAGTTGGAATAAACGTTTTGATAGTGTGACCAAAGCATATGGTTTTATACAGACTTTTGGAGAAGCCTGCATTTACAAGAAAATGAGTGGGAGCTCTATAGCATTCCTAATATTATATGTGGATGACAAATTGTTGATTGGAAATGATATAGAATTTCTAGATAGCATAAAAGGATACTTGAATAAGAGTTTTTCAATGAAAGACCTCGGTGAAGCTGCTTATATATTGGGCATCAAGATCTATAGAGATAGATCAAGACGCTTAATTGGACTTCCACAAAGCACATACCTTGATAAAGGTTTTGAAGAAGTTCAAAATGGATCAAGCAAAGAAAGGGTTCTTGCCTGTGTTACAAGGTGTGAAGTTGAGTAAGACTCAATGCCCGACCAATGCAGAAGATAGAGAGAAAATGAAAAGTGTTCCCTATGCTTCAGCCATAGGTTCTATCATGTATGCAATGTTGTGTACCATACCTGATGTGTGCCTTGCTATTAGTTTAGCAGGGAGGTACCAAAGTAATCCAGGAGTGGATCACTGGACAACGGTCAAGAACATCCTGAAGTACCTGAAAAGGACTAAGGATATGTTTCTCGTTTATGGAGGTGACAAAGAGCTCGTCGTAAATGGCTACGTCGATGCAAGCTTTGGCACTGATTCATACGATTCTAAATCGCAAACCGGATACGTGTTTATATTGAACGGTGGAGCTGTCAGTTGGAGCAGTTCTAAACAAAGCGTCATGGCGGGATCTACGTGTGAAGCGGAGTACATAGCCGCTTCGGAAGCAACAAATTAAGGAGTCTGGATGAAGGAGTTCATATCCGATCTAGGTGTCATACCTAGTGCATCGGGTCCAATGAAAATCTTTTGTGACAATACTGGTGCAATTGCCTTGGCAAATGAATCCAGATTTCACAAGAGAACCAAACATATCAAGAGACGCTTCAATTCCATCCGTGATCAAGTCTAGGTGGGAGACATAGAGATTTGCAAGATACATACGGATTTGAATGTTGCAGACCCATTGACTAAACCTCTCTCACGAGCAAAACATGATCAACACCAAGGCTCCATGGGTGTTAGAATCATTACTGTGTAATCTAGTTTATTGACTCTAGTGCAAGTGGGAGATTGAAGGAAATATGCCCTAGAGGCAATAATAAAGTTATTATTTATTTGCTTATTTCATGATAAATGTTTATTATTCATGCTAGAATTGAATTAACCAGAAATATAATACATGTGTGAATACATAGACAAACAGAGTGTCACTAGTATGCCTCTACTTGACTAGCTCGTTGATCAAAGATGGTTAAGTTTCCTAACCATAGACATGAGTTGTCATTTGATAAATGGGATCACATCATTAGGAGAATGATGGGATTGACTTGACCCATTCCGTTAGCTTAGCACTTGATCGTTTTAGTTTACTGCTATTGCTTTCTTCATAACTTATACATGTTCCTATGACTATGAGATTATGCAACTCTCGATTACCGAAGGAACACTTTGTGTGCTACCAAACGTCACAACGTAACTGGGTGATTATAAAGGTGCTCTACAGGTGTCTCCGATGGTACTTGTTGAGTTGGCATATATCAAGATTAGGATTTGTCACTCCGATTGTCGGAGAGGTATCTCTGGGCCCTCTCGGTAATGCACATCACTATAAGCCTTGCAAGAAATGCAACTAATGAGTTAGTTGCGGGATCATGCATTACAGAACGAGTAAAGAGACTTGCCGGTAACGAGATTGAGCTAGGTATTGAGATACCGACGATCGAATCTCGGGCAAGTAACATACCGATGACAAAGGGAACAACGTATGTTGTTATGCGGTTTGACCGATAAAGATCTTTGTAGAATATGTAGGAACCAATATGAGCATCCAGGTTCCGCTATTGGTTTCTGACTGAAGACGCGTCTCGTTCATGTCTACATAGTTCTCGAACCCGTAGGGTCCGCATGCTTAAAGTTCTATGACGATCGGTATTATGAGTTTTTCTGTTTTGATGTACCGAAGGTAGTTCGGAGTCCCGGATATGATCACGTACATGACGAGGAGTCTCGAAATGGTTGAGACGTAAAGATCGATATATTGGAAGCCTATATTTGGACATCGGAATGGTTCCGGGTGAAATCGGGATTTTGCCGGAGTACCCGGAGGTTACCGAAACCCCCCGGTAATTGTATGGGCCTTAATGGGCCATAGTGGAGAGAGAGAGAGCAAGAGAGAGAGGAGGCCAGGGCAGGCCGTGCGCCCCCTCCCCTTTTGGTCCGAATTGGACTAGGAGGGGGGCGGCGCCCCCCTTTCCTTCCTCCCTCTCTCCCCCTTCCTTCTCTCCTAGTCCAACTAGGGAAGGGGGGGGGGGATCCTACTCCTGGTGGGAGTAGGGCTCCTCCAGGCCGTGCCATAGGAGCCAGCCCTCTCCCCCTCCTCCACTCATTTATATACGTGGCCAGGGGGCACCCCATAGACACACAAGTTGATCATTGATTCTCTCTTAGCCGTGTGCGGTGCCCCCCTCCACCATAATCCACCTTGGTCATATCGTAGCAGTGCTTAGGCGAAGCCCTGCGTCGGTAACTTCATCAACACCGTCATCACGCCATTGTGCTGACGAAGCTCTTCCCCGAAGCTCTACTGGACCGGAGAGCCGACGCTTTGCTGACTCCAAGGCGCGTACTGGGTGTGGCCACCGGGTGGATTCATCATCCCCACGCGAGCTGCCTCGGTCTCGGCTTAATCTGCCACAGCCGCATGCGCCGCGTTGTCCCGGGCCTTCTTGGCGATGGCCCTGTTCCGCCGGTTGGCGGTGACAGCCTCCCGTCACTGAACTTCCACCCTCCAGTCGGTGTTTGACATGCCTGGTGGCTTGGATAGCGGCGCCCTCGTCTTCCTCTGCTTCGGCTGGGCGATGGCGGCGGACGCAGTTGTCACGGCGCGGGGGATCACATACTTCTTCAGTGGCATGGCGGACGCGGGGTGGCGAGCGGGAGGGAGATTGGAGGGAGGAAAGGAGAGAATGAGAGGGAAGTGGGGGGCGAGGGCGAGAAGAAACAACGGGAAGAGGCTCTCGACTCGCCGCCAGAGCGGCCCCACGCCCCTTTTCGTTTGTGCAAGTGTCCCCAGGCGCCCCCAGTGCACCGGGTTCGGCTCGGGTCCGCTGGCGCCAGTTTTGGCCCAAGCCGTCGAAAAACGGGCTACTGGGGCGTGACTGGGCCGATTATTGGGCGCCGGCATGGCAAAAACACTTAGGGAGGGCCTGTTGGGGGCACGGCTGGAGATGCTCTAATCTCTGCACGCACGTCTGCCGCCTTGATTGTCTGCCATGTGCTCGTGCTCCCGCATCACAGGTCACCCAACTTATTCACCCCGTAATGTTGTAATCTCTAATGCTATCTCTCACCTCACCCTCTAGTCACACCCATGGGGTAGGCCAGCCTAAAGGAACATGGAACATGCTGGTATGTGGCATGATTTCTTGTTGGCTCGTCCGTCTTGACTCTTGTAAAACATTTTTTAGTATATTCAGGTGGGGAATCTTTCCTCTTCTGGCGTCAGTTTCAAAAAAACTATCCTAAATGTGTGATATTTTTCATTTAAAACACCGTCTTTCATGGATTTGCTAATTTTACTACTAGTTGGAGTATTATGCAATTTATTTTTAATAAATATTTTTTAACTATACAATAATTAAATATAATATACAACATTTTTATTTTACTTAATATTTTATATATCAAAATATTCATATTGATTGACTCCAGTAACAACACGTGGGGTAACATTTAGTATACTTGTACTATAAACGATCTACCAGAGATGCTCTTACAGTTTGAGGGCACTTCATTAACGAAGAGACCTATCAATAGTAGAGTGCAAAGATTTTCCTCTTTCCTCATCCACAAGAAAAGATCCCATGCTTTCCTCCCCTTCCCATTGGTGCCGTTTCCGGTCTGCCCCATCTCCCCCTCCTGTCAGCGCCGCTATCAGTCTGCCCCATCTCCGATGGCCTTTGGGCCATGGAGGTGTAGACATCGGCCCCTCGGCGTTGCAAGGGACCCCGTTCCCGTTCTTGTTAGGTTGAGTGTCTTGGTTGGGGTTGTGTGACGGCGGCGATGCCCTTCAATAGGGATAATGCTCCCATGTTCCATCCCATACGGATGGTGCGTTTAGTATCGTTGGAGGGTGTGTGGAGGTGTATCTTCGTCGGATCTCGGGAGATTCAGTCTGTGCTGGTCTTCGGTGTATCTATTTGGATATGGTCTTTGTTTATATTTGTTTGGGTGTTTATAGGTTTATCCTTCTATACAACTTTCTTCATCGGTGATGCTTGTTGCTCTGGTGCGCTGGTCCTATGGGGCTTTAGCACAATGATTTTTCGACTGTCTGCTACAACAACGTTTGCCAGTGATGTGGAGCATCCCAAGATCATCCCCATGGACGCACCCACACCTCCAACGGCACCACTTGGACCAATGACATGAGCCCGAGCCAAGGCTATCGAAGATAAGGTGAACTCACTCCTCTCCGAACTTTCCACTTTCTATGCATAGGACATGGCTACTACCTAAGTCCGAGATGTTGTGCATGATTAGGTACCAAGAGGGTCCTCACGAAGATGCGCATGAAGATGTACAAGTCCCCAAGTCCACGGATGAGGAGAACCAACGGAAGGAGACAAGAGCATCTCCCAGGCCCCGGACATCCGGCCAAGGCCCCGGACATCTGGCCCTAGGAGCACCTTCCTCTACAGCTGCTCCACCACCAAGTGCCTACAGGCCCCAGACATCCGGCCCGGCAAGCCCGGACATCCGGCCCGGCAAGCCCGGACATCCAGCCCTTCCTGAGGTCCCGGATATCCGGCCTCCTGCCCAGAAATCCGGACACCCCCGAACCCGAGAGCAACATGGCCAGCTTCACCAGCCCGGACATCCGGCCCTCCGTGAACGCCCGGACATCCGGTCCGACGCCCGGACATCCGGCCTCCCTGTCTGCGCATAGTAAAGGGCCGAGGCCCGTGTATCCCTTCTCCCCCCTAGACTATATATACTCTATCCCGTACAACTTTCTAGGGTTAGCAAATGTTTAGCTCATATTTGTGAGAGAGCTTTGCTCATCCACTTGGTTACCTTCTCCTCGGAGATTCGGGCCTCCACCGGAGAAGATCCCCCAAGCGGATTCAAGACCCCTCTTTAGGGAAGAACATCAAGACCTCCTCACGGAGAAGAACCGATTACCCTTTTGTATCGTCCCTAGTTGTCCGTGGACCATGTATCGTTCTATGTATCCGAGGATCTAGCACATGTGTGACTTGTTCTTGTTAGTTTGAGTGTTCCTCTTGTGTTTCCCCTTGTGATTTCCCTTGTTTTCCCTTGTTTCCCTCTTTGTGTTCCTCGTGTTCTTCGCGGGATCCGCTCCTTTCGTGAAAGATCGGGAGATTAGGGGTCTATGTACCCTACATCATCTTGGTATCAGAGCCACGTTGATCATGATTTCGGAGCCTCCCCGTTGTGTTTCTAGCCTTGTTTTGTTGTTTTTCGTCCAAATTCAAAAATTCCCCACCAAAAATAGCCAAAAAATTTGGTACTCGTTCCACTTTCAACTTCGGTCAAGGTACATTTGGTACTCGTTCTTCTCTTTCTGCCACTCACATTTGTCTTCGAATG
Source organism: Triticum dicoccoides (assembly GCF_002162155.2). NCBI lineage: Eukaryota > Viridiplantae > Streptophyta > Magnoliopsida > Poales > Poaceae > Triticum > Triticum dicoccoides. The sequence goes on along the minus strand of NC_041392.1, from coordinate 159,013,819 downwards.
ATGGATAGGCCAAGTACTTCTACCAACCCACTCTTCATGGAGCAAGACGACGACATGAACTCCTTCGTCACCAAGAGTCACCTCTTTGGTGCACAACGTGCTTTGCATCAAGAGCAACAAGCTATGAGTGAACGCATCGACAACCTTGCCGCCGACTTGTGACTTTCCGAGCAACGTACAAGGGACTACTTCGACCACAAGCTCGACGATCACAAGAAAGAGAATGACGCAAGGATGGACGAAATTCGTGCTTTGTTGCTCAACCGCTCGTCTTCCACTTCAAGAAGGAGCCGTTCAAGCCGCCACTCTGACTTCACCCTCTCCGGCTCAAGTACACTGACATCAAATACTCTTCGTCGAGCCGCGCGCACCGACCGTCAAGCAAGCCTCAATCCCCTACGAGACACCGACTCTCAAGAGCGCCGACAACGTCAAACTCAAGAGGCCTTTGCGCTAGCACGAGAATGGCAACGACAACGCCAACATGAAGAGGAAGAGCGAGCGCGTCTACACCAAAATGCACAAGATGCCGAGGCACAACGTCAAGAACAATAACTCCGTGACGCTCAAGCACTTGCGGCGCAACAAGCTCTACGTGATTTGAGTCGAGCCGTTGCCGACCGAAGCCGACAAGCCCGTGAACAAGAGGAAGCATTTTGCGAAGAAATTCAAGAACGAAGATTTCAAGCTCGCGTGCATCGGCAAGTTCCACCTCGAGCTCGACAAGCTCCTCCACAAGCTCGCCAAGAACAACAAGTCAATCAAGAGCATGAAGACATTGGAGATCCTCCACGACAAGAACAACATGACGATAACAACCCTCCGCGCCAAGAGCACCACGAGTTTCACAATCATCAACAACAGGGGCATCATCATCCCTGACCCCAACACAATGAAGAGCAACATTATGGCAAACTCAAGTTCACCATGCCCAAGTTCAACGGAAGCAACGATCCCGAAGAGTACCTTTCATGGGCATTGAAGGTTGACAAGATCTTCCGTTTGCACAATTTTGAAGAAGAGAAGAAGATCGCGATGGCATCCCTTGAGTTCCAAGATTATGTCCTCATTTGGTGGGAACAAATCATAGAGCGCCGAGAGGCAAGAGGTGAACCACCCATCACTACTTGGGCGCAAATGAAGGATGTCATGAGAGCATGCTTCGTACCTATCTACTACAACCGCGACCTCTTCAAGAAACTCCAACAACTCAAGCAAGGAACAAAGAGCGTTGAAGAATACTACAAGGAGATGGAGATTGCAATGATAAGAGCCAATGTCACAGAAGATGATGAGCAAACAATGGCACGTTTCTTGAACGGACTCAATCACCCTATCAAGAAGATCGCCGACTTCCAACCATACTCAGATCTCATCGAGCTAGTGCACCAAGCTACCAAAGCGGAATGCCAAGTGCAAGATGATTTCAAGTATGCAAAGTTCTCATCCAAGTCCTACGGTTTCTCCAATACCCAAGCTTCAATGACTCCAACACTGACTACAAGACCTTCTACTTCCAACATCGACAAGTCGACTTCCAAGAAAGCTTCGTCAACTACAAGACATCCTCCTACGAGCAACTTCAAGCCGAGAGCTTCATCATCACCAACCCCATCCGATGAGACCGTTAAGACGAGTTCCTTCAAGTGTTTCACTTGCGGAGGCCGAGGCCACAAGTCCTACGAGTGCACCAACAAGCGAACCATGGTCTTCAACGACGATGGCACTTATGACTCCATGAGTGAAGGCGAAATGGAAGCCCTTGAGCAAGTCGCCATGCATCGCCAAGTGAACAATGAAGAAGAACAAGTCTTTTGCGATGAAGACTCAAGCCCCGCACTTGTTGTCTCCAAAGTCTTGACTCTCCAACATCACCAAGAAGAAGACCAACGATGCCACATATTCCACACCAAGGCCGGCATCAATGGACGATCCGTCAAGGTCATCATCGATGGAGGGAGTTGTCATAATCTCGCAAGTGAAGAACTTTGCACCAAGCTCCAATTTCCCAAGACAAAGCATCCACATCCATACAAAGTGCAATGGCTTAGTGACTCCGACACTATCCAAGTCGAGCACCGAGTACAAGTCTCCTTCAAGATCGGCGCGTACGGAGACACCTTGGAGTGCGACGTCGTTCCAATGACCGTTTGTCATCTTCTGCTTGGACGACCATGGCAATTTGATAGAGGAGTCGTACACAACGGCCGAACGAACCACTACATCTTCAAGATGAAGGGCAAGGAGTACGTCCTCCATCCAATGTCGCCAAGTCAAGTGATCACCGACAAGCAAGCCACCCATCGTGGAGATCATAGTGACAGAGCGAGCCACCAAAAAGAGAGTGAGTGACACAAGCCAAAATCGAGTGCCTCCATGATGAGCAAAAACAAGAACCTAGTTCTATTTGCCACCAAACATGAGATGAGAGAAGTGTGTGAGAACCCATCTAGTGTCCTACACTACGTCCTTGTGTGCAAGGACAATGCATCACAAACTAACACTTCTCACACTCTTCCTCTAGTGTTGTCTACTCTTTTGCAGGAATTTCAAGATGTTTTTCCCGATGAGCTACCTCCGGGTCTACCTCCTCTACGAGGCATTGAGCACCGAATCGACCTCATCCCCGGAGCACCTCTCCCGAACAAAGCTCCATACCATGTCAACCCTGACGAAACAAAAGAAATACAAAGGCAAGTAAAGAATCTCATAGACCATGGACATGTGCGTGAAAGTTTGAGCTCTTGTGCCGTTCCGGTCATTCTTGTGCCAAAACGTGACGGTAGTTTTCGCATGTGCTCCGATTGTAGACCTATTGAGGGAGTCCTGGATTAGGGGGTCTCCGGACAGCCGGAGTATATCCTTTGGCCGGACTGTTGGACTATGAAGATACAAGATTGAAGACTTCGTCTCGTGTCCGGATGGGACTCTACTTGGCATAGAAGGCAAGCTAGGCAATATGGATATGGATATCTCCTCCTTTGTAACCGACCTTGTGTAACCCTAACGCTCCCCGGTGTCTATATAAACCGAAGGGTTTTAGTCCGTAGGAGAACAACCACAACATACAATCATACCATAGGCTAGCTTCTAGGGTTTAGCCTCCTCGATCTCGTGGTAGATCTACTCTTGTACTACCCATATCATCAATATTAATCAAGCAGGACATAGGGTTTTACCTCCATCAAGAGGGCCCAAACCTGTGTAAAACATCGTGTCCCCTGCCTCCTGTTACCATCCGGCCTAGACGCACAATTCGGGACCCCCTACCCGAGATCCGCCGGTTTTGACACCGACATTGGTGCTTTCATTGAGAGTTCCTCTGTGTCATTGCCGTTAGGCTTGATGGCTCTTACTATCATCGATAGCGATGCGGTCCAGGATGAGACTTTTCTCCCCGGACAGATCTTCGGATTCGGCGGCTTTACACTGCGGGCTAATTCGTTTGGCCATCTGGAGCAGATTGAAAGCTACGCCCCTGGCCATCAGGTCAGGTTTGGAAGTTTGAACTACACGGCCGACATCCACGGAGACTTGATCTTCGACGGATTCGAGCCACAGCAGGGCGCGCCGCACTGTCACGATGGGTATGGCCTAGCTCTACCGCCAAACAGTACCCCAGAGGCCGCGCCCTCATCAGCTCCAACCTTTAGCTCGGAGCCAACTACGCCAATCGAGGAGGGATGGTTAGACACCGCCTCAGGGATTGCAGTCACAACGGCGATCGAGCCGAACACCAGCCTAACCCTCTGCGCAGCCCGTGACTCCAAGGTGCCGGACTCTTTCCCGGACTCCGAACCGCCTGCGCCCCTGCCAATCAAATCTGATTGGGCACCGATCATGGAATTCACTGTCGCGGACATCTCTCAGCACTCACCCCTCGGCGACATTCTAAATTCACTAAGGTCTCTCTCTTTGTTAGGAGAGCTCTGGCCGGAATATGGCCAGCAAGATTGGGATGCGGACGACAAAGAAATTCGACGCCCACCCACCACCCACTTTGTAGCCACTGTCGATGATTTAACCGACATGCTCGACTTCGCCTCCGAAAACATCAACGGTATGGACGACGATGTAGGAGACGAACATGAACCAGCGCCTATAGGTCACTGGAAAGCCACCTCATCATATGACGTATACATGGTTGACACACCAAAAGAAGATGATGACGAGGAACGGTAGAACGCTACGAAGGTTTGTCCCCTCGAGAAGCAGTCAAAGCGGCGGCATAAGCACCACCCCAAATCCCGCCTCGGTAGAAACAACGATCATACAGACCCAGTGCTGGAGCAGGGCAAGCCATTGCCGGACCACGGCAACACGGAGAATCAAACCGAACAACCCGACTCTGTCAAAGATAATAGTCCAGACGACATCACACCGGACAGACACCCGGAGCAACAGAATGCCCATCAAAGGCTCGTTGCCACCGCAAGGAGTCAAAAAAAGCAGAAGCAAAGGCTCAAGGTTGCGCAAGACACACTCCAAATCAGATGGAGTAAAGTACTCAACACAGCAGTGAAGTACGACGGCAATCGCCCCACCAAGAGCTACCCAAAGCGGAAGTTGCTACCTGAATTCGATGAGGAGGCCTTAGGCCCCCCACAACAAAAAATTAAAATAGCCATCTGGCCGGATAGACGACCTCACGGCCAACATAAATCGTTAAGAAACGCCGCACATAAGCCAATACGCGGTCTACGCGAGGGCTCGCATCAAAAGGACGGCGAAACCAGATCCATCTATGTACCACGCAAGCGTGCTCCAGCATACGATGCAACACAACAAACATACGAACAACGCGGTACACCCAGATATAGGGGTGCCACACACCCCCTATGTTTCACCAATGAGGTGCTGGACCATGAATTTCCAGAGGGATTCAAACCCATAAACATAGAGGCATATGACGGAACAACAGACCCGGGGGTCTGGATTGAGGACTATATCCTCCATATCCATATGGCTCGGGGAGATGATCTCCACGCCATTACGTATTTACCCCTCAAACTCAAAGGGCCAGCTCGGCACCGGCTTAAGAGCCTCCCCGAAAGCTCCATTGGAAGCTGGGAAGGGCTCGAAGACGCCTTTCGGGCAAATTTTCAAGGGACTTATGTCCGACCCCCGGACGCGGATGATTTGAGTCATATACTCAACAGCCCGGAGAGTCAGCCCGAAAGCTTTGGAACATGTTTCTTACTAAAAAGAACCAAATTGTTGACTGTCCTGACGCCGAAGCCTTGGCAGCCTTTAAGCATAGCGTCCGTGACGAATGGCTCGCCAGACACCTCGGCCAAGAAAAGCCAAGAACAATGGCAGCATTAACAAGCCTCATGACCCGCTTTTGCGCGGGTGAGGATAGCTGGCTAGCCAGATGCAGCACCAGCGACCCTAGTACATCCGAAGTTAGAGATGGAAACGGGAAATCACGGTGCAACAACAATAACAAACGCCAGCACGAAGAGCACGGTAGTAAATGCCGGATTCAAAAGCTCTCGGCCAGGTCAGCAAAAGCCGCCCTCTAAAGGCGCCAGAGACGAACTGTCCAGCCTAAACAAAATTCTGGACCAAATATGTCAGATCCATAGCACCCCTGGTAAACCCGTTAATCATACCCACAGAGAATGTTGGGTCTTCAAGCAGTCCGGCAAGCTCAACACCGTACACAAGGGGGAGGATACACCAAGTGAAGACAAGGATGAGCCTCTCAAGCAAGACACTGGGGAACAAAAGAAATTTCCACCAGAAGTCAAAACAGTAAATGTGTTACACGTGATCAAGGGGAGAAACAAAATGCCACTCCCAGAAAATTATGCCCAAGGGCCTATCACCGCGGAGTCATGCCACTGGTCGTCTCAACTGATCACTTTCGACCATCGTGATTACTCAGCAAGTATCCGGCGTGCAGGATGGGCCGCCCTGGTATTAGACCCAATAATTGACGGATACCACTTCACACGAGTCCTGATGGACGGTGGCAGCAGTCTAAACCTGATATACCAGGACACAATCCGCGAAATGGGGATAGACCCAACGAAAATTTGCCATAGCAATACTACCTTTAAAGGAGTAACGCCAGGCCCAGGGGCTCATTGTACGGGCTCCCTGCTACTGAAGGTTATATTCGGCTTCCCCAATAACTTCCGTAGCGAACATTTAACCTTCCACATCGCTCCGTTCCAAAGTGGCTATCAAGCACTACTTGGACACGAAGCTTTCACTCGCTTTAATGCAATACCGCATTACACTTCCCTCACGCTCAAGATGCCCGGTCCACGTGGCATCATTATAGTGAATGGAAGTATTGAGCGATCTTTGCGCGCCGAAAAGAGTGTGGCTGCCTTGGCAGCTGCACACTAAAAATGGCCTCACCAACTAAAGCATTTAACAGGTCGTCAAGACCTCGGATACGGTTAGACGAGTCCGGCGCAGCTATATGTAATTCATACCGGATCGATGGTCACACCCCTATTACAAATACAAGGGGATCAACGCGCAGACAAGTGGCAATTTTTACTCATCTTGAATTATACACGGTTTCTTTAAAAACTATCTTTTTGCACGACAACTTTTTCACCTAAGTTCCTCTCTTTTACAGATGATCATCGTGCCACACCCGCCAGGATATGGCACAACGGAGACACATGCGCAGACGTGCAGCAGGGACCCGCTCCAAGGATTCTTTTTAGATTAAGACCCTGTGTAAACCTTTTTTACTGTCTCTTGTTGATACACATCCACCAAATTCTCAGCACAATTGAGAAGGATGCTGCCGTCTTGGCATGTGGCCACGTCAGAATAATGCACGTACCTGGACACAAGGGGCTTCTTACAAAGGGCACTATTTAGGCCTGATTTATACCATAAAGACCGAATACCTTAGGGAGTGTTCGGCCTCGCGAGTTTGGCCTTATATGCATCAGCTCCGAATCATTGTCTTTGGTCAAATGTTGGGTTTGCCCAGCTCCTGTGTTTTGGTGCCTTACGTTACGCTTTACCGGCTAAGGCAGCACCAGGAGAACTACTGCGATTGTGCCCTGGTTCATCCGGACGAGCACCTCAGTAGAGAAAGCTGAAAACTGACTGTCATGATATAGCGTGAGACTGCTCAACCACTCGATGACCTATAGGGATGTTAGAATTCCTCCGCCTCAAGGAAGGGCCATTTCCCGGTCAGGCATGTACGCACCCCGAGATCGGGAGAGTGCGGAGCCACCAGGGGCTATCTAGTAGCCCCACTATCAAACTCCTATGGCTAAGTGAAAGTGTTAAAGCATTATAGTCCGGTTGCCTCATTCGCTGCGCTATCACCTCCTTAATAGGACCAAGACGTTGGGTTAAGTGTGGACACGCGTTTTTTGCGAGCACCTCCGCATTATATGCATGGGGGTTGAAGCCGACGACTGCAATCTTTCAGGTTATACACATGTATACATAAACGGCCGCACAGGAGGCATCATATTACTTTCGGGCAAAAGTATAAACACAGCCTTATAAAATTTCATAAAAACATTGTGGTTACAATGAAAATACACATCACTCAAACATAATATTCTTCGAGCACTGGGCCTCTATCAAACGAGCACCCTCGAGAACTTCCTCGAAATAGCGCTCGGCAGCCACCTGGCCTATGGCCGGACCCTGCGTCGCAACAGTGGTAGCGTCCATCTCCGCCCAGTATGCTTTAACACGGGCAAGGGCCATCCACGAGCCTTCTATGCACGCCGACCTCTTCATCGCATCAATGCGCGGCACCGCACCAAGGACCTGCTGCGCTAAGCTAAAATAGCTATTCGGCTTTGGCTTTTCCGGCCATAGCTGATCCATGACAAACCTCATGGCGAGTCCGGACAACCTATTTAGTTCGGCCCATTCGGCTAGCTGATCAGTCAAAGGAAGCGGATGCTCTGGAACGTTGAATTGTGACTAGAACAGCTTATCCACCCCACGATCTGCTTGGCCTTGGAAGTATTTGGCCGCATCGGCAGCGCTCGCCGCCAAGTCCATATATGCATCTGCCGAACTCCACAGCCGATCCAGAGGGGCATACCGTGGATCTCCGAACTTCCTCCGTAGCATGAAGGGCTTCCCAGCCGCAATATCCCCGGCTTCCTGCAGCTCCTCCTTCTTCGCTCTCATAGCAGAGCGGGTGTCTTTGTCCGCCATCGTGGCCTTCTCAAGGTCCGTTGCCTTCGCTCGGTTTTCTTCTTCAAGAAGCCGACAACGGTCGGCAGTGTCTTTTAATTCTATGGCCATCTTGGCCATCTTCTCTTTGCTCTCGCAGTGTGCGGCCTTCTCGGCTTTCAACTCTTCGGCCGCCTTCAAAGCAGCCGCAATACTAATCCTCACTTGTTCTTTGGCTCGGGCAAGTTCTACCCGCAAGGTTTCCACGGTGGCAGCTCCATCTGCAGTCACAACATATTAAAGATACTGGCATCATGCTACTCTTACTACGTGACATTCACCAGAAAATAAAAAACTTACCCTGTGCCTTGTCAAGCCTCTTGTTAACAAGCTCGATGTCAGCGTCCGCCGCATCGAGTTGCCGTTTTAATTCGGCAAACTCACTAGTCCGACTAGCCACCGGAGCTTCCACCGCCTGCACATAAAGGCAGTCTGGTTATTGCCTGGGACTATAATCCTCTGTTCGCTGCCGTTCTCGTCGACAACCAGAGTCTCAGGGGCTACTATCTACACAGGGCACACCTAACATGTGCGGTACTATCATGTACCTCAAAGCCTGTTAGTAGACTCATAAAAGCTTCATGTAATCCGCTTTCGACGGATGAAATTCTTTCCATCACCGTACCCATCAGCGTACGGTGTTCTTCTGAGATGGCCGCTCGCCCCAACGGCTCCCTCAGAACGTCTGACCGCATACCCGACAGTGCTGGACTCTTTTGTTCGCTCTCCTTGAGAGCCGGACGCTGGGGACTTCGGGGTCTATGGGATTATCTTCTGGCCTCGCCGGATCCGGGGAGGCCCTCCGTGACGACAGTTCGGGGTCGCCCGCTTCTTGAGCGGAGGAGTCCAGGGGAGGCGTTTCGCTCTCCATCATCTTCGGAAGAAGATCCCCCGAAGACGAGCTCAACTGAGAGGGGTTAAGACCCGAACTGCAGGATATATGCGGCGGTTATTTTCTCAGAAGAAAGATAGTATACCTTCACTATTAAAGTATTTTTGGATCACTTACGACTTGTTGGAGGGCTGATCCCCCCGCGGACTTTGTGCGGCAAAAGCACCACCCGAGGCAGGACCCTCTGTGGGAGACTTCTTCTCCAGTTTGGAGGCCTCGACTTCCGGATCTTCGGAAGCAGTCCTTTTCCTCCCCCGGTTATCCTCCTTCATGGAGGCGCTCATTCCCTCGGTTGGAACTGGCAGCGATGGGGGCCTGCGTCCGCCCGTATTATCCCCCCTGTATCTTCCTTCGAAGGCTCCGGGCAAGGTGCGAGCTCGAGCATCTTTTCCAATAATGGATTTTCCAAACCCTTAGGGAGGGGGGCCAAACACCGAATCATCTTCGCCTTTGTTAGCCAGTCCTGGTCAGAGAGCGAACTCTCAGAAATAACTGCATGATGAATAAAAGACAGTGTGTTCGGCTAGAGGATTTCTTACTTGTTCGGCGGCGCGGTTACTGCTTAGGCCCACGTCCTCGGTAGTATCTGGACACTCTATTTGAGGTCCGAAGAATGACTTGTACATCTCCTCGTGCGTCAGGCCGAGGAAACTTTGAATGGCACGCGGTCCTTCTGGGTTGAACTCCCACAAGCGAAGGGGCCGACGTTTACAAGGCTGGCTTGACGAACCAGCATAACTTGTATTACCTTGATCAAATTAAAATCTCCCTCGAAGAGATCTTGAATGCGGCTTTGCAGTATAGGCACGTCCTTGGCTGGACCCCAACTCAGACCTCTGCTAATCCATGACATCAGTTGTGGTGGGGGCCCGAGCGGAAAGCGGGGGCAGCCGCCCACTTGGCACTTCTGGGAGCCGTGACGTAAAACCACTCCCGTTGCCATAATTCGGACACCTCTGGAAAGGAACCTTTCGGCCATGGAGCTCCTGCCATCTTGCCTATTGATGCGCCTCCGCACGCTGCATGTTGCCCCTCAATCATCTTCGGCTTCACTTCAAAGGTCTTGAGCCACAGGCCAAAGTGAGGGGTAATGCGGAGGAAGGCCTCACACACGACAATAAATGTCGATATGTGGAGAAAGGAGTCCAGAGCTAGATCGTGCAAATCTAGCCCATAATAGAACATCAAACCCCTGACGAAGGGATCCAGAGTGAGGCCTAGGCCTCGGAGAAAGTGGGAGACGAACACGACGTTCTCGTTGGGTTCGGGAGTAGGGACGACCTGCCCTCGAGCAGGCAGCCGATGCGAAACCTCGACGGTCAGGTATCTGGCCTCCCTCAACTTCTTGATGTCCTCTTCCGTAACGGAGGAGGGCATCCATCGGCCTTGAAGGCTGGATCCAGACATGATTGAAGATCTGGAGCACCTAACCTGGGCTTTGGGTGTTAGAACTCGAGACGGGGGAAGGGTTCGATTGAGCACGAGAGGGAAAAATCAAAAACCTTGTCCCTTTATAAAGAGGGTGAATATCAAGCATCCTCTCCGTAGCCGTTTAGGACTTGCCTATAATCCAGGAGTCCTAGACACGGCTGGGTTACCCACAACCGCATTAATGAGAATCCCGTAATTGGGGGAACACGATCTCTGCTTTGACAAGACGTGTCACGAAACTGCCTCGTGTTATGTGTGGAGCTGGTTGAAGAAAAACAGTTTGAATAATCACCGGGCCATGACATAACGTCATGCTGCCAAAACAAGTCAACAAATTGGATTTGCAAACATATTATTCTCTCTATGGTGGTATGTGGAACTTATTTGCAGGGTCGGACACTATCCTCGTATTCAAATTCTTCTGTGATGTATTCGGATAAGGAACCCGCCTTGCAATGCCAAAGACAATACTGCGCGCCGGACTCATCGTCATTTAAGCCTAGTTTAGGGGCTACTGAGGGAGTCCTGGATTAGGGCGTCTCCGGACATCCGGACTATATCATTTGGCCGGACTGTTGGACTACGAAGATACAAGATTGAAGACTTCGTCTCGTGTCCGGATGGGACTCTACTTGGCGTAGAAGGCAAGCTAGGCAATACAGATATGGATATCTCCTCCTTTGTAACCGACCTTGTGTAACCCTAACCCTCCCCGGTGTCTATATAAACCGAAGGGTTTTAGTCCGTAGGAGAACAACCACAACATACAATCATACCATAGGCTAGCTTCTAGGGTTTAGCCTCCCCGATCTCGTGGTAGATCTACTCTTGTACTACCTATATCATCAATATTAATCAAGCAGGATGTAGGGTTTTACCTCCATCAAGAGGGCACGAACCTGGGTAAAACATCGTATCCCCTGCCTCCTGTTACCATCCGGCCTAGACACACAGTTCGGGACCCCCTACCCGAGATCCGCCGGTTTTGACACCGACACCTATCAATGCTATCACTGTTCGCTATAGGTATCCCATTCCACGCCTAGATGATATGCTTGATGAGCTTAGCGGTGCCACTATATTTTCCAAAATTGATCTTAAGAGTGGTTACTATCAAATCCGCATACAAGAGGGTGATGAATGGAAAACCGCCTTCAAAACCAAGTTTGGTTTGTATGAGTGGTTAGTCATGCCTATGGGTCTCTCGGAAGCACCGGGCACTTTTATGCGCCTTATGAATCATGTATTTCGCCCTTACATTGGTATATTTGTTGTGGTCTACTTTGATGACATTCTTGTGGTTAGCAAATCTATCAAAGAGCATGTCACCATATCCGCACCGTTTTGCAAACTCTTAGAAAAGAGCGCCTCTATGCTAATATGGAGAAATGCCTTTTTGGTGTTGATAAGCTCGTTTTCTTGGGTTTTGTTGTTTCTTCTAAGGGTGTTCATGTTGATGAGTCCAAGATCAATGCTATTAAGACTTGGCCGCAACCAACCAACTTGCATCAAGTGCGTAGTTTTCTTGGCCTTGCGGGTTTCTATCGTCGCTTTGTGAAGGATTTTAGCACCATTACTTCGCCTTTGCATGCTTTGAGCAAGAAGAATGCGCCTTTTGTTTGGGGTCCATCCCAAGATACCGCATTCAATGAGCTTAAAAATTTGCTTACTCATGCTCCCGTGCTTGCTTTACCCAACTTTGACAAGCCTTTCGAAATTCATTGCGATGCTAGTGGTAATGGCATAGGAGGTGTGTTAACGCAAGAGAAGCGCCCCATAGCTTACTTTAGTGAGAAACTTTCTGGAGCGCAACTCAATTATCCCATCTATGACAAAGAGCTATATGCTTTAGTCCGTGTTTTGCATGAATGGGAACATTACCTTCGTCCCCATGAGTTTATCATTCATACCGATCATGAGACTCTCAAGTATCTTAAGGGAAAAACAAAGTTGAACAAGCGTCATGCTAAATGGAGTGAATTTATTGAGTCTTCTCCCTATGTCATCAAGTACATCAAGGGTAAAGAAAACATAGTAGCGGATGGTCTTTCCCGCTTATGCATGGTTGTCACGCAACTTGAGTTAGATATCATTGGCTTCGAGCATATCAAAGACTTGTATGAGCATGATGCAACTTTTGCTACCCCTTATGCCAAGTGTTTGTCGAATACATCTTGGGAACGCTATTACATCAAAGACGGCTATCTTATGAGAGCTAACAAACTTTGCATCCCCGAGTCATCTCTTCGTTTGTTGCTTTTGCAGGAATCGCATGGAGGAGGCTTAATGGGACACTTCGGACGCGACAAGACGTTCGCCACGCTCTCGAAGAGCTACATTTGGCCAAAGATGTTTTGGGACGTTAATCGTTTCACCAACCGGTGTTCTACATGTCGCAAAGCTAAGTCCAAAGCTCAATCTCATGGTATCTATATGCCTTTACCAATTCCATACCAACCATGGGAAGACATTAGCATGGACTTTGTACTTGGTTTGCCTAGAACTCGAAATGGGAAGGATTCCATATTTGTCGTTGTGGACCGTTTCTCAAAATGGCACATTTTATTCCTTGCCACAAGATAGACGATGCTTCACATGTTGCTAATCTTTTTTGTAGGGAAATTTTGTGTATCCATGGTGTGCCAAAAACCATCATCTCGGACCGTGATGTCAAGTTCCTTAGCTACTTTTGGAAGACCCTATGCGCCAAGCTCGGAATCAAGCTACTCTTCTCCATGGCGTACCATCCTCAAACCGACGGCCAAACAAAGGTGACAAAACGCACACTCTTCGCTCTACTTCGAGTACTCATCAAGAAGAACATCAAGGAGTGGGAGGAGTGTATACCCATCGCCGAGTTCGCCTACAACCGAGCAAGACACTCAACAACCGGCAAGTCCCCTTTCGAGGTCGTCTACGGATTCAACCCTGTGTCATCATTGGATATTCTACCTCTACCACTCCAAAAGCGAATCAATTTGGCGCAAGTGCAAGAGCGACCCATATCAAGAAGGTGCATGAAGATACAAGAAACACCATCGAGCGCCAAGTACAACGCCTTGCGACCAAGCTCAACGTCAACAAGCACCCTATGATATTCAACATTGGAGACCTCGTGTGGCTACACCTTCGCAAGGACCATTTTCCTCAAGAACGCAAGTCCAAACTTCGACCACGCGTGGATGGACCATTCAAGGTGCTTGCACGCTACAACAACAATGCTTACAAGATTGACATTCCTCGTGACAAGTACTCTGTGAGCGACATCTTCAACATCAAAGATCTCTCTCCCTACCATGGTGATGAGGATTTCGATCCGAGGACGGATCTTCCCCAAGAGAGGGGAGATGACGCAGAGCATCCCAAGATCATCCCCATGGACGCACCCACACCTCCAACGGCACCACTTGGACCAATGACACGAGCCCGAGCCAAGGCTATCGAAGATAAGGTGAACTCACTCCTCTCCGGACTTCCACTTTCTATGCATGAGACATGGCTACTACCTAAGTCCAAGATGTTGTGCATGATTAGGTACCAAGAGGGTCCTCCCGAAGATGCAGATGAAGATGTACAAGTCCCCAAGTCCACGGATGAGGAGAACCAACGGAAGGAGCCAAGAGCACCTCCCAGGCCCCGGACATCCGGCCAAGGCCCCGGACATCCGGCCCCTGGAGCACCTTTGTAACACCCCGGATATGACTTTCCCAATTTGTACTCCAACTCTTGCCATTTTCGGCGTTAAGTTATTTTATTTTCTTGGGTTCGGGTTTTTGTCTCCGTATGTTGTTGTCGTTGCCATGCATCTCATATCATGTCATCATGTGCATTGCCTTTGCATACGTGTTCATCTCATGCATTCGAGCATTTTCCCCGTTGTCCGTTTTGCATTCCGGCCCTCCGTTCTCCTCCGGTGGTCATTTCTACCTTCCTTTCGTGTGTGGGGATTAAACATTTCCAGATTGGACCGAGACTTGCCAAGCGGCCTTGGTTTACTACCGGTAGACCGCCTGTCAAGTTTCGTACCATTTGGACTTCGTTTGATACTCCAACGGTTAACCGAGGGACCGAAAAAGCCTCGTGTGTGTTGCAGCCCAACACCCCTCCAAGTTGGCCCAAAGCCCACCAAAACCTTCTCCATCATCTAGAGCGTTCGATCATGATCGCGTGGCCGAAAACCGCACCTCATTTGGACTCTCCTAGCTCCCTCTACCTATAAAATAGCATCTCCCCAGAAATTTTCGGGTCATTCCACCCCTAACCCTAGCCCCGCTCCTCTCCGCGCGGCCGGACACGTCCGCCGGCCGCCGGACACATAGCCGCCACCACTCAGGAGCTGCCATGTGGCCCCCTGCGCCGCCTCCCACCACTCCGGCACGGGAGGCCCAAGTCGGGCCCCCGCGAGCCCATCACCACCGCCGCCCTTCTCCTCGCCCGCGCCGCTCCCCTTGCCGGCCGGCGCCGCCGCGCCGCCGTGGACCGCAACGCCGGCCGCCGCGCCGCCTCCCGGTCCGCTCTGCCGCCAAGCCGAGCCGCCGCCCCCAGTCATGCCTCGCCGCCCGGCCTCCACCGCCATCACCACCGCCGCCCGGCCGTCTCCCCCTCCTCCGACGGCCTCCTACGTCTCCGGCGAGCTCGTCCACTCCGGCGAACAGGAACTCCAACGATCCTCGGGATCCGTGCCGGCTGGATCTAGATCCGGATTGGGTTGACTTTTGCCCGAAACCCTAGTTCATGTGCTCTTGTTCATCATGCTATATCTCCGCATCCGTAACTCCGTTTTGGGCATATAGCATATCAAAATGTTCATCTCGGAGAGCACATCATTTCATTCCATTGCATCATTTTCATTTGAGTTCATCTTCATGCCCGAAATGCTGTTAGAAGAGGGCTACTTGAGATAATTGTCAGATCTGCTACACCATTTAGATATTTGTCATTTTTTGCCATGATTATTGTGTGCATGATATGCCCATGAGCTCTACATATGTTTTGTTAAGGGTTTTGCCATCTTTCCAGAGGTGCAACCCATGTATTGTTGTGATGTGTGTGGTGACTAGCACAAGCTTGCAAAGTGAGGCACTTGGTAATGCTGATTTCAGGGACTTAGCATTTCCACTAAGTCCTTGACCTGTTTATCTCATATGGCGATATGTTCATGTTGTTTCCTAGTGATCCGTCCCTCTTTTGAGGATGATCAGTAAGGATGTTTTGTTAATCTTGTAGTGCTCTATCCATCCATGTCTTTGTTTGCAATTATGGAGCAACCTAGTTTGAGTCAATCGAGCTCTACTTTTGCTACTTCGTGAATCTGGGCAGATTGTCTACTTGTTAGCGATTTTGCTGATGATGTTGTAGTTGATCTTTGCATGCTATGTTGTTGTTCTTGCCATGTCTAGCTTGCATTTTGTGTATTCTTGATGGTTGTATGCTTAGATTGTCATGACTTGCTCCGTAGTGAGTGTATCGAGCTCGTAAACTGCCTACTTGATATCTGTTTTCAGCATGCTCCAGTTTTCACTAAGTCTGAGAACTGATTATGTTTTTGCCATGTTCACATGCTTGCAATTGTATTTTCTGATCCCTTTTGGATCAAGGTCACTAAGGGACTTTTGTTAAGCTCTTTGAGTAGCTCCATGCCATGCTTTACTTTGCCATGTTCAGGTCCTGTAGCATATAGTTTTGTTGCTCCGAAGAGTGCTACCTGATCTGAAATTCCAGACAAGTGTTAATTTCACTAAGTCTGAGATCTGTTTACCATATGCATTTTTGCCATGCTTGTTTGAACCTGTTAATGGATGAATTGGCCATAGCTCAGTGCTAGACTTTTGTTAAGCATCATGAATGAATCCCTGCCATATATTTTGTTGCCATGTTTGGGTGTTGTAGCATGTTCATCTTGTTGCATTTAGATGGCTACTTGCTGTAAATCGCAGACCGGTGTCATATTTGAATTGCTTGCCATTTCCAAACCGTAAATCCGATTCCGGCATTCTTTATAACTTTTCAAGCGATTCATCTCATCTTTCCAGTGGCACACTTGGATTCCCAAGTTGAGGCCAGGTTCATGCATCCCTTGTCAAATCTTGCATATGCATCCCGCATCCCATCCCGCATAGCTTACCATCCTTGCATCATATTGTTCGATCCTTGCACGTGGTTGATTGTGTCCTTGTTGCTTGTTTGTCTTGTTTGGGTAGAGCCGGGAGACGAGTTCGCTAACAAGGAGCCCGTTGAGTTTGCTTTCGAGGATCCAGTCAACTCTGACAACTTTGCAGGCAAGATGATCATACCCTCGAAATCACTACTATCTTTGCTTTGCTAGATGCTCGCTCTTTTGCTATGCCAATGCTACGATGCCTACCACTTGCTTTCAAGCCTCCCAAATTGCCATGTCAAACCTCTAACCCACCATGTCCTAGAAAACCGTCGATTGGCTATGTTACCGCTTTGCTCAGCCCCTCTTATAGCATTGCTAGTTGCAGGTGAAGATTGGAGGCCGTTCCTTGTTGGAACATTTATTTACTTATTGAGATATCATTATATTGCCATGTTATCTTAATGCATCTATATATTTGGTAAAGGGTGGAAGGCTCGGCCTCTCGCCTAGTGTTTTGTTCCACTCTTGCCGCCCTAGTTTCCGTCATATCGTTGTTATGTTCCCGGATTTTGCGTTCCTTACGCGGTTGGGTTATAATGGGAACCCCTTGATAGTTCGCCTTGATTAAAGCTTTTCCAGCAATTCTCAACCTTGGTTTTACCATTTTCCACCTAGCCTCTTTTCCCTTGGGTTTCCGGAGCCCGAGTGTCATCTTATTTAAACCCCCCTCGGGCCAGTGCTCCTCTGAGTGTTGGTCCACCCTAGATCCCCTTGCAGCGCCACCTCGGGGAAACTCGAGGGCTGGTTTTAGTTGTACAGATTGCTTATCCGAGTGTGCCCTGAGAAAGAGATATGTGCAGATCCTATCGGGATTTGTCGGCACATTCGGGCGGTGTTGCTGGTCTTGTTTTAACCTGTCGAAGTGTCTTGAAGAACCGAGGTACCGAGTCTGATCGGAACGTCTCGGGAGGAGGTCTATTCCTTCATTGACCGTGAGAGCTTGTCATGGGCTAAGTTGGGACCCCACTGCAGGGATTTGAACTTTCAAAAGCCGTGCCCGCGGTTATGGGCAGATGGGAATTTGTTAATGTCCGGTTGAAGATAACTTGAACCTTAACTTAATTAAAATGAATCAACAGTGTGCGTTACCGTGATGGCCTCTTCTCGGCAGAGTGCGGGAAGTGGACACGGTGTTGGAGTAATGTTTGCGCAGGTTGCTCTCTAGTTTCTCGCTCGCACTTTGCCTCCTCTTCCCGCTCTCTTTTGCGAATAGGATAGCCCCCATATTTGCTAGTCGCTTGCTGCAGCTCCACATATTTACCTTGCCTTACCTATAAGCTTAAATAGTCTTGATCGCGAGGGTGCGAGATTGCTGAGTCCCTGTGGCTCACAGATTACTATTACACCAGATGCAGGGCCTGATGATTCCGCTCTAGGTGACGCGCTCGAGCTCAAGTGGGAGTTCGACGAGGACTCTCAACGATACTATGTTTCCTTTCCTGATGATCAGTAGTGGTGCCCTGTTGGGGGTGATCGGGACTGTGTCGCATGTTGGGTTATCTTTTATTTTGGCGCCGTAGTCGGGCCATGAGTGTTTGGATGATGTAATGTTATTTATGTACCTTGATTGACGTGGCGAGTGTAATCCAACTATGTTATCTCCCCTTTTATTATCTATATTACATGGGATGTTGTGAAGATTGCCTAACTTGCGACATATGCCTTCAATGCGATTATGCCTCTAAGTCGTGCCTCGACATGTGGGAGATATAGTCGCATCGAGGGTGTTACAAGTTGGTAATCAGAGCCTTCCCCGACCTTAGGAGCCCCATTGCTTGATCGTTTTTAGCGGCCGAGTTGTGTCTAGAAAAATGTTTTGAGTCATTTAGGAATTACACATCGGAGAGTTTAGGAATTATTTTTTACTTCCCAGTCTCCTCATCGCTCTAGTAAGGCATCCTGACGTAGAGTTTTGACTCTTCTCTTCTCAAATTTCACTAAATTTTTTTTAGGATCACGCGGGTATCTTGGAATCGTTCCGATGGTTTTATGATGAGAACATTGTCTTGGTGCCTCCTGTCAGGGGTTTTGTGGAAGTGTCCCGGGGAGTTGAGCTCTGAGGTGTTGTCGTCATAATTTTATCGTTGCAGTTCTGGAATACCTGAGTTTAGTATGCCGACATCGAAAATCTCTTTTACGCAGTTCGTTGGTGAGATAACCTCGACGCCACCCAGTACTGGGGCGGGAGTTCGGGAGTATCGCCATAACTTGTATAACGGATGCTTTTCGAAGGTTGAGGTAGATGGTTTCCGAAGTTTTTACTCGGTTATGTGTTGAAGGATGGATACAACTGGATGTAGGATTTGCTATATTTGGGTGAGATATTATGCTTCCCCTGTATCCCCAACACCTGATTGCATAACCGGAAAGGTTCAGGAGTTTCATAGGTGGGAATTCTAGTAGCTCTAGTTCTTCTTCCATGGATAGTTGGTTTGAGATTGGGATTTCTTACCGATTATTCGTTCTTGATCCGTACCTTGTTGATTTATTTCTCTACCTTAATTCTAAGTGGCTTCTCAATTTATGGATATGTGACCATTTCAAGAGGAATGCATTCGTTCATCTTGTTCGGATGTGAAGACTATATGTTGCAATTTTCATTCCGTTAGATTCAGCTTCAATATTTGTCTATCAATGTGCTAATGGATGTCAACCTCTTCAGGATGGCTCCTCCAACGCGCGCGACTCCGAATCCTGATCCGCCACCACCTCCACCTCCTCCGAAGGCATGGCAAGCTGTGATGGCCGCAACCAATGCAAACACACAGTTGATCATGCAAATTCTCCAAGAGCGTAATCAAGGCAACCAAGGGAACCAAGGCAACAATCAGAATCACTTTGCTACACTCAACCAGTTCCTTGCTAACGGGCCAAAGACTTTCAGCAATTGTGTTGAGGCAACCGATGCTGACGATTGGCTTGTGGATCTGTGCAAGCATTTCGAGTGCAGTAACGTCAGGCCTGAGGACTTTGTCAAGTTCGCTTCCTTCCAACTCAAAGATCAAGCTGCAGAATGGTTCCAGCAGTACAAGGATTCCAGAGGTGGACGTGTAATTACCTGGGATGAATTCCGTCAAGATTTCAGAGCTCACCATATCCCTCAGAGCGTGGTTGAAAGCAAGCGTGAGGAATTCCGCAACCTGAAGCAAGGCTCTTTGTCTGTCTATGACTACAACAAGTTGTTCCAGAAGCTCGCCCACTTTGCCAAGCAGGACGTGCCTGATGAGAAGAGCATGATATACCAGTTCAGGGGTGGTCTCAGAGAAGAAATTCAGCTAGCTCTTGTCCTCTTTGAGCCCTTGAGGTACGATGAGTTCTACAACATGGCACTGAAGCAAGAGGCTGCTCAACTGAGGTGTGATGCTTCCAAGAAGCGAGTCAGAGATGTTACTCCTTCTTCCTCTACTCAAGTGGCCAAGCAGCAGAAGTATTGGCTTCCTCCTCCTCTGTTCCGTCAGCCGTATCAGCAGAAGAGCAAAGGTGGCAGTGGATCTTCCCACCCACCCAACCCTGGCTTTCAGAACAAGACTTCGTCTCAAGCTCCAAGATCGAGTGCTCCGTATCACCGTCCGCTTTCAGAGGTCACGTGCAACAAGTGCCAACAGAAGGGTCACTATGCCAACAAGTGTCTCAACCAGAGGCGTCTTCCTCCTCCTCCTCCTGTGAGATCGGCAAGTACAACTGTGGTTAAGCATAACCCCAAGTACGCCAAGGTCAACATGGTAAATGCAGCTCAGGCAGAGGATTCATCAGATGCCATCATGGGTAACCTTCCTGTTAACGATATTCCCGCAAGAGTTCTTTTTAACACTGGTGCATCGCATTGTTTCATCTCGAGACCTTTTGCATCTAAGCATGATTTTGTTACTCAAGTGTTGCCGAAACCGTTGGCTATTGTCTCTCCGGCCCGTCAAATGACATCTCGAGTATGCGTTCCGGATGTTACAATCACTTTGGGTGACTATAAGTTCTTGTCCTCTCCAAATGTTCTTGGTGACTCAGATATTGATCTTATTCTCGGAATGGATTGGCTTTCTAAGCACAAGGCTCAACTTGATTGTGCAGCCAGGAAGATTCAATTGACTCATTCATCTGAGGATGTAATTGTCTTTGCCGCTCGTGATGATACTATCCGTCTGTTTTCTCTCAATGAGAAGGGTGAACTCGATGCTATCTCGCAAATTCCAGTCGTTTGCGAATACCAAGACGTCTTTCCAGAAGAGCTCCCAGGAATGCCTCCGCACCGGCCAGTTGAATTCGTTATTGATCTTGAGCCCGGTTCGAAACCAGTGTGCAAGCGTCCTTACAAGCTCGGACCTGAAGAGTTGAAGGAGCTAAAGAAGCAACTCGATATTCAAGAAAGAATGGGTCTCATCCGGCCTAGTTCTTCTCCGTGGGGTTGTGGTGTTCTTTTTGTGAAGAAGAAGGATGGAACGGACCGACTTTGTGTTGATTACCGTCCATTGAACAAGAAGACCATCAAGAACAAATACCCACTTCCCAACATCAACGAGCTATTTGAACAACTCAAAGGTGCCCAAGTATTCTCCAAGCTTGATCTCCGTATGGGTTATCATCAGATTCGAATCCGTGAGCAAGATATTCCCAAGACGGCTTTCAGGACAAGCTATGGTTCATATGAATACACTGTCATGTCTTTTGGCCTCGTCAATGCTCCTCCGACTTTCTCTCGCATGATGAACTTCATCTTCAACGCCTACACCAATGACTTTGTTTTGGTCTATCTCGACGACATTCTGGTTTTCTCGAAGAACAAGGAAGATCATACCAAGCACTTGCGTTTGGTGCTCGATAAGCTGAGGGAACACCAGTTCTACGCCAAGTTCTCCAAGTGCGAATTTTGGCTCGATGAGGTTCTTTATCTTGGTCATATCATCTCTGCCAAGGGCATTGCCGTGAATCCTGAGAAGGTGTCTGCAATTGTGAATTGGGAACCTCCTCAGAATGTGAAGCAACTCCGTAGCTTCCTCGGTCTCGCAAGCTATTGTCAAAGATTCGTTGAAAACTTTTCTAAGATCGCGAAGCCTCTCTCAAATCTTCTCCAGAAGCACGTCAAGTATGTTTGGTCTCCGGAGTGTGACATTGCTTTCAACACTTTGAAAGAGAAATTGATCACTGCTCCAGTTCTGACTCCGCCTGATGAATCCAAGCCGTACGAGGTCTTTTGTGATGCCTCTCTCCAAGGTCTTGGCGCAGTGTTGATGCAAGAGAAGAAAGTTGTTGCTTATACCTCTCGCCAGTTGAAGCCCAATGAGAAGAACTACCCCACTCATGATCTCGAGTTGGCGGCAGTTGTGCATGCTCTTTTGACTTGGAGACATCTCTTATTGGGAAGAAAAGTGGACATTTTCACTGATCACAAGAGTCTCAAGTACATCTTCACTCAGCCTAATCTCAACCTCAGGCAAACTCGATGGGTCGAAATGATTCAAGAGTATAATCCGAGTATCGAGTATACTCCAGGCAAGGCCAATGTGATTGCTGACGCATTGAGCAGAAAGGCTTATTGCAACAGTCTTATTCTCAAGCCTTATCAACCTGAGCTTTGTGAAGCTTTCCGCAAACTTAATCTGCAAGTTGTTCCTCAAGGTTTCCTCGCCAACCTTCAAGTCTCTCCTACCTTGGAAGACCAGATTCGCCAAGCCCAGCTTCTTGATGCTATGGTGAAAAAGGTGAAGATTGGGATTGCCAAGAGTCAACCCAAGTACAAGTGCTACCGCCTTGATGACAAGGACACTCTCTTCTTCGAGGGTCGTATTTTCGTGCCCAAAGGTGACCTCCGTAAAGTGATCATGAATGAGGCTCACAATTCTCTCCTCTCCATCCACCCTGGGAGCACGAAGATGTATCAGGACCTCAAGCAGGCTTATTGGAGGACTCAAATGAAGCGCGAGATTGCTCAATTCGTGAATGAATGTGATGTCTGCAGAAGAGTGAAGGCAGAACACCAAAGACCAGCTGGTCTCCTCCAACCTCTTACCATTCCAGAATGGAAGTTTGACCACATTGAAATGGACTTCGTGACTGGGTTTCCAAAGTCCAAGCGTGGCAATGATGCTATATTCGTTGTCATCGACAAACTCACCAAAGTGGCTCACTTTCTGCCTATCAAAGAGTTGATCACTGCAGCTCAATTGGCGGAACTCTATACCTCTCGGATTGTCTCTCTCCACGGTATTCCACAAGTGATCTCTTCAGACCATGGCAGCATCTTTACCTCCAAGTTTTGGGATTCTTTTCAGAAGGCCATGGGCACCAACATCCGCTTCAGCATAGCTTTCCATCCTCAAACTAGCGGTCAAGTCGAGCGTGTCAACCAGATCCTTGAAGATATGCTTAGGGCTTGTGTGATCTCCTTCGGCATGAAGTGGGAGGATTGTCTTCCTTATGCTGAATTCTCCTACAACAACAGTTTTCAAGCAAGTTCGGGCAAGACCCCATTTGAAATTCTGTATGGCAGGAAGTGCTATACCCCTCTCAAATGGTCTGAAACCGGTGAACGTCAGCTTTTGGGTAATGACTTAATCACAGAGGCAGAGGAAATGTGCAAAGTCATTCGAGATAACCTCAAAGCAGCACAATCCCGCCAGAAGAGCTACTATGATAGTAAGCACCGTGATTTGGCTTTCGAGATCGGAGATCATGTTTACCTCCCCGTCTCTCCTATGAAAGGTACTCGTCGCTTCGGTATCAAAGGGAAGCTTGCCCCTAGATACGTGGGACCTTTCAAGATTTTCAGCAAGAGAGGCGACCTCGCCTATCAACTCGAGCTTCCTTCAAACTTTGCAAATGTTCATGACGTGTTCCATGTCTCTCAGCTTCGAAAGTGCTTCAAGACTCCAGACCGCACCGTCAACTTCGAGGACATTGAGCTCCAAGAAGATCTCTCCTATCGTGAGCACACCGTTTCTATCCTTGAAGAGACTGAACGCAAGACTCGCAACAAGTCAATCAAATTTCTCAAAGTCAAGTGGTCACACCATTCCGACCGTGAAGCTATCTGGGAACGCGAGGATCACCTCCGTTCTGAGTACCCGGCGTTCTTTCAGTCCTAGATCTCGGGACGAGATCCTTTCGTAGTGGTGGAGTGTTGTAACACCCCGGATATGACTTTCCCAATTTGTACTCCAACTCTTGCCGTTTCCGGCATTAAGTTATTTTATTTTCTCGGGTTCGGGTTTTTGTCTCCGTATGTTGTTGTCGTTGCCATGCGTCTCATATCATGTCATCATGTGCATTGCATTTGCATACGTGTTCATCTCATGCATTCGAGCATTTTCCCCGTTGTCCGTTTTGCATTCCGGCGCTCCGTTCTCCTCCGGTGGTCATTTCTACCTTCCTTTCGTGTGTGGGGATTAAACATTTCCAGATTGGACCGAGACTTGCCAAGCGGCCTTGGTTTACTACCGGTAGACCGCCTGTCAAGTTTCGTACCATTTGGACTTCGTTTGATACTCCAATGGTTAACCGAGGGACCGAAAAGGCCTCGTGTGTGTTGCAGCCCAACACCCCTCCAAGTTGGCCCAAAGCCCACCAAAACATTCTCCATCATCTAGAGCGTTCGATCACGATCACGTGGCCGAAAACCGCACCTCATTTGGACTCTCCTAGCTCCCTCTACCTATAAAATAGCATCTCCCCCGAAATTTTCGGGTCATTCCACCCCTAACCCTAGCCCCGCTCCTCTCCGCGCGGCCGGACACGTCCGCCGGCCGCCGGACACATCGCCGCCACCACTCAGGAGCTGCCACGTGGCCCCCTGCGCCGCCTCCCACCGCTCCGGCCCGGGAGGCCCAAGTCGGCCCCCCACGAGCCCATCACCACCGCCGCCCTTCTCCTCGCCCGCGCCGCTCCCCTCGCCGGTCGGCGCCGCCGCGCCACCGTGGACCACAACGCCGGCCACCGCGCCACCT
>NC_041392.1:158969424-158988889 GCF_002162155.2 Triticum dicoccoides | reverse complement strand
GCTCCGCCGCCAAGCCGAGCCGCCGCCCCCGGTCGCGCCTCGCCGCCTGGCCTCCACCGCCATCACCACCGTCGCCCGGCCGTCTCCCCCTCCTCCGGCGGCCTCCTACGTCTCCAGCGAGCTCGCCCACTCCAGCGAACAGGAACTCCGACGATCCTCGGGATCCGTGCCGGCTGGATCTAGATCCGGATTGGGTTGACTTTTGCCCGAAACCCTAGTTCATGTGCCCCTGTTCATCATGCTATATCTCCGCATCCGTAACTCCGTTTTGGGCATATAGCATATCAAAATGTTCAACTCAGAGAGCACATCATTTCATTCCATTGCATCATTTTCATTTGAGTTCATCTTGATGTCCGAAATGCTGTTAGAAGAGGGCTACTTGAGATAATTGTCAGATCTGCTACTCCATTTAGATATTTGTCATTTTTTGCCATGATTATTGTGTGCATGATATGCCCATGAGCTCTACATATGTTTTGTTAAGGGTTTTGCCATCTTTCCAGAGGTGCAACCCATGTATTGTTGTGATGTGCGTGGTGACTAGTGCAAGCTTGCAAAGTGAGGCACTTGATAATGCTGATTTCAGGGACTTAGCATTTCCACTAAGTCCTTGACCTGTTTATCTCATATGGCGATATGTTCATGTTGTTTCCTAGTGATCCGTGCCTCTTTTGAGGATGATCAGTAAGGATATTTTGTTAATCTTGTAGTGCTCTATCCATCCATGTATTTGTTTGCAATTAAGGAGCAACCTAGCTTGAGTCAATCGAGCTCTACTTTTGCTACTTCGTGAATCTAGGCAGATTGTCTACTTGTTAGCGATTTTGCCAATGATGTTGTAGTTCATCCGTGCATGCTATGTTATTGTTCTTGCCATGTCTAGCTTGAATTTTGTGTATTCTTGATGGTTGTATGCTTAGATTGTCATGACTTGCTCCGTAGTGAGTGCATCGAGCTCGTAAACATGCCTACTTGATATCTGTTTTCAGCATGCTCCAGTTTTCACTAAGTCTGAGAACTGATTATGTTTTTGCCATGTTCACATGCTTGCAATTGTATTTTCTGATCCCTTTTGGCTCAAGGTCACTAAGGGACTTTTGTTAAGCTCTTTGAGTAGCTCCATGCCATGCTTTACTTTGCCATGTTCAGGTACTGTAGCATATAGGTTTGTTGCTCCGAAGAGTGCTACCTGATCTGAAATTCCAGACAAGTGTTAATTTCACTAAGTCTGAGATCTGTTTACCATATGCATTTTTGCCATGCTTGTTTGAATCTGTTAATGGATGAATTGGCCGTAGCTCAGTGCTAGACTTTCGTTAAGCATCATGAATGCATCCCTGCCATGTATTTTGTTGCCATTTTTGGGTGCTGTAGCATGTTCATCTTGTTGCATTTAGATGGCTACTTGCTGTAAATCGTAGACCGGTGTCATATTTGAATTGCTTGCCATTTCCAAACCGTAACTCCGATTCCGGCGTTCTTTATATCGTTTTCAAGCGATTTCATCTCATATTTCCAGTGGCATACTTGGATTCCCAAGTTGAGGCTAGGTTCATGCATCCCTTGTCAAATCTTGCATATGCATCCCGCATAGCATACCATCCTTGCATCATATTGTTTGATCCTTGCACGTGGTTGATTGTGTCCTTATTGCTTGTTTGTCTTGTTTGGATAGAGCCGGGAGACGAGTTCACTAACGAGGAGCCCGTTGAGTTTTCTTTCGAGGATCGAGTCAACTCTGACAACTTTGCAGGCAAGATGATCATACCCTCGAAATCACTACTATCTTTGCTTTGCTAGATGCTCGCTCTTTTGCTATGCCAATGCTACGATGCCTACCACTTGATTTCAAGCCTCCAAAATTGCCATGTCAAACCTCTAACCCACCATGTCCTAGCAAACCGTTGATTGGCTATGTTACCGCTTTGCTCAGCCCCTTTTATAGCATTGCTAGTTGCAGGTGAAGATTGGAGGCCGTTCCTTGTTGGAACATTTATTTACTTGTTGGGATATCATTATATTGCCATGTTATCTTAATGCATCTATATACTTGGTAAATGGTGGAAGGCTCGGCCTCTCGCCTAGTGTTTTGTTCCACTCTTGCCGCCCTAGTTTCCGTCATATCGGTGTTATGTTCCCGGATTTTGCGTTCCTTACGCGGTTGAGTTATAATGGGAATCCCTTGATAGTTCGCCTTGATTAAAGCTTTTCCAGCAATGCCCAACCTTGGTTTTACCATTTGCCACCTAGCCTCTTTTCCCTTGGGTTTCCGGAGCCCGAGGGTCATCTTATTTAAACCCCCTCGGGCTAGTGCTCCTCTGAGTGTTGGTCCACCCTAGAGCCCCTTGCAGCGCCACCTCGGGGAAACTCGAGGGCTGGTTTTAGTTGTACGGATTGCTTATCCGAGTGTGCCCTGAGAAAGAGATATGTGCAGCTCCTATCGGGATTTGTCGGCACATTCGGGCGGTGTTGCTGGTCTTGTTTTAACCTGTCGAAGTGTCTTGAAGAACCGAGGTACCGAGTCTGATCGGAACGTCTTGGGAGGAGGTCTATTCCTTCGTTGACCGTGAGAGCTTGTCATGGGCTAAGTTGGGACTCCCCTGCAGGGATTTGAACTTTCGAAAGCCGTGCCCGTGGTTATGGGCAGATGGGAATTTGTTAATGTCCGATTGTAGATAACTTGAACCTTAACTTAACTAAAATGAATCAACAGTGTGTGTTACCGTGATGGCCTCTTCTCGGCGGAGTCCGGGAAGTGGACACGGTGTTGGAGTAATGTTTGCGCAGGTTGCTCTCTAGTTTCTCGCTCGCGCTTTGCCTCCTCTTCTCGCTCTCTTTTGCAAACAGGATAGCACCCATATTTGCTAGTCGCTTGCTGCAGCTCCACATATTTACCTTGCCTTACCTATAAGCTTAAATAGTCTTGATCGCGAGGGTGCGAGATTGCTGAGTCCCTATGGCTCACAGATTACTATTACACCAGATGCAGGGCCTGATGATTCCGCTCTAGGTGACGCGCTCGAGCTCAAGTGGGAGTTCGACGAGGACTCTCAAAGATACTATGTTTCCTTTCCTGATGATCAATAGTGGTGCCTTGTTGGGGGTGATCGGGACCGTGTCGCATGTTGGGTTATCTTTTATTTTGGCGCCGTAGTCGGGCCATGAGTGTTTGGATGATGTAATGTTATTTATGTACCTTGATTGACGTGGCGAGTGTAAGCCAACTATGTTATCTCCCCTTTTATTATCTATATTACATGGGATGTTGTAAAGATTGCCTAACTTGCGACATATGCCTTCAATGCGATTATGCCTCTAAGCCGTGCCTCGACACGTGGGAGATATAGTCTCATCGAGGGTGTTACAACCTTTCTCTACAGCTGCTCCACCACCAAGTGCCTACAGGCCCCAGAAATATGGCCCCGCAAGCCCAGACATCCGACCCTTCCTGAGGTCCCGGATATCCGGCCTCCTGCCCGGAAATTCGGACACCCCCGAACTCGAGAGAAACATGGCCAGCTTCACTAGCCCGGACATCCGGCCTCCACAGCCCAGACATCCGGCCCTCTGCGAACGCCCGGACATCCGGCCCGACGCCCGGACGTCCGGCCTCCCTGTTTGCGCACAGTAAAGGGCCGAGGCCCGTGTATCCCTTCTCCCCCTAGACTATATATACTCTATTCCGTACAACTTTCTAGGGTTAGCAAATGTTTAGCTTATATTTGTGAGAGAGCTTTGCTCATCCACTTGGTTACCTTCTCCTCGGAGATTCGAGCCTCCACCGGAGGAGATCCCCCAAGCGGATTCAAGACCCCTCTTTAGGGAAGAACATCAAGACCTCCTCACGTAGAAGAACCGGTTACCCTTTTGTATCGTCCCTAGTTGTCCGTGGACCGTGTATCATTCTATGTATCCGAGGATCTAGCACCTGTGTGACTTGTTCTTGTTAGTTTGAGTGTTCCTCTTGTGTTTCCCCTTGTGATTTCCCTCGTTTTCCCTCTTTGTGTTCCTCGTGTTCTTTGGAGGATCCGCTCCTTTCGTGAAAGATCGGGCGATTAGGGTTCTACCCTACATCAGCCAGGCTCCAGCGAGGGAGGGGTCATGGCGGTGGCGTGCCTTCAGATCGCTCCAGTGCTTGTAGTCGTCGCTAGGTGGTCCATGAACCTGGTTGAAAGTGCTAGTTATCGACTAGAGGAGGGGGGGGGGTGAATAGGCGATTTTTATGAAAGTCTTCAAAACATGGGGGATTTGAAGACAGACAGTAGAAATGAACCTATTGATATGCTTCTAACCTATTGATATGCAGAGGAAGGTAGACTACACTTGACACGCCATAGTCAAGTAAGCAATGAAGTGAGAGCACGAAGACTATCAATAGTTAGGTAGTATGGATCAGGATGGAAGATAATATGAAGCCAAAAGACAACAGTCTTCACACAGTAAAGTCAATCAGATCATGCAAGCAGGCAATGACTTCATGAAGACAAACTGTAAGTAAAGAGAGGTAAAGTATAGAACCAGTTGCTTGGTGAGGACAAGGATTTGTTGGACCAGTTCCAGTTGCTGTGACAATTGTACGTCTGGTTAGGAAGGTTGAGATTCAACTCAGAAGACCGCGTCTTCACCTTATTCCCCTTGAGCTAAGGACACACAGTCCTCGCCCAATCACTCTGGTAAGTATTCAAGGTAGACTTCCAAACCTTCACAGACTTTGGTCACCGGCGATCCACATTGACTTTTGGATGCTCAGAACGCGACGCCTAATCGGCTAGAGGATTCACAGTCTTTAAGTGTAACAAGTCTTCAGATCATGCAGACAAAAATACTTCAGTAATGCCTAATACTCTTTGGCTCTGGGTGTTTACGGCTTTGTTCTCGCAAGGATTTCTCTCTCAAATGCTTTGGAGGTGGTTTGCTCTCAAACGACAAAAGTCGTGCACTAACTCTGAGCAGCCACCAATTTATGGTGTAGGGGGTGGGTTATTTATAGCTAGGAGGCAACCCATCCTGATTTGTCCGAAATGACCCTGAGTCTCTAAGAAACTGCCACGTGTCCAACGGTCAGATTTCAAACACACGCGGCAGCTTGACTTATGCTACAAGTAAAGCTGACTCATCCAACTCTGGATAAAATTTGCTCTCATTGTCTTCGCTCGAAGACATAGGATTTGGTTGAGCAACACTTCAGTTACTCTGACTTTGTTCACTTGGACCCCACTTAATAGTGCGGTGGTTCCTATGACTCAACAAAGAAGAAAAGAAAACTACGAAACAACTTATGTCTTCGCACTCCATAGTCTTCATGCGATGTCTTCTCATGTCATAGTCTTCGTTGTGAATATCTTCACAAACCATCATTGTGTTCAATGTCTTCACACATTTTTAGGGGTCATCTCTGGTAGAAAAACCAAATCAATAAGGGACTACCACCTGTGTTATCCTGCAATTCTTACAAACACATTAATCCATCAACCAAGTTTATTGTCAATACTCCAAAACCAACTAGGATGACACTAGATGCACTTACACTGGTGTAATTTTTATTATCTATAATGTTCTTTGTACTGTCATAATAGAAGATGAATAGATTGCCTACACAAATAAAAAGAGACATATATGCCGCCACTGTTGCAGTTTAATATGTAGGTTTTTATTTTATTTATAAAAAAATAGTGAACGAGATGCAGGTATATGTACTCGGTCGTTGTGAACCAATCTGTGGTTGGATTGTTAGAGGGACTGTGGTATCCCCGGGCCCAAGCCCATCAGGGTTCAAATCCCGGTGCTCGCATACATTCTCGTCGATGACGAAGCGCCTACGGTGTGCTCGCATTTATTTCTGGATTTATTTTAAGATTTCCGGTGATGCACATTCAGAGAAAGGAGACGTTCTCGTCGATGACGAGGTGCCTACGATGAAATTTCAAGATGACATGTTGGCTCAGTTTTCGAAGGTGCTCATAGGGATAGAGTGTGCGTGTACGCGTTCGTAAGGATGAGTGTATGCGTGTGTATATGAGCGCTTGTGTTGTGTTAACATGATTAATTGCCTAGACCGAGACCGGTCTCGCTATACCATGTTGGTTGATCAAATTCAAAGGCTTTTGAGGGAAGGGAGAATGTTCAAGCTATCTCATGTTCGTAGGGAACAAAATGGTGCAAACCATTATGTGGCCTCCTTTGGACGGGCAGAAGGTCGCACTGTGGTGTGATTGAGGTCGGGACCAAGAAACATCCCTGATATTTGTAAGAATGACTTATGTCCTGATTGATGAAATAAAATATTTCTTTCACCCGCAAAGAAAACAAAAACGTACTCGGTCGCTATAGGATTCACGAATTTGAGGATACTGATTTTTTTTCCGTTATGGTGCGCCGAAGGACCCGGTCGAAGCCGTACGTCTCGAAACGTATCCGTATCTATCATCGTTTCCATGTCGAATCGGATTTCCTTTCCCTTTTCCATATCGAGCTGGGCACCTACTCTATATATTACCACCACATAGGTACACGCACTTACAACGCAGCTTTTATCTCTGTACTACCACCCGCGGCACATCAGCAGATCAACTCCAACCAAACCATGACCTCGACTTTGCTGCCTTCTCATCAGTGGGCCCACCTCCTGGCGGAGCTCCTAGGACGGATCATCGCCCACCTCCCTCGCCCCGACGACCGTGCCCGCTTCCGCGCAGTGTGCCGTCCATGGCACCTCGCCGTGCGCCAGCATAATTGTCCACAACTGCCGTGGATCATCTACTCGAATGGCACCTTTGTCACCTTCCCCGATCATGGTATTCACCATGGCCTATCCTTTCCCGATAACACAAGCTTCATCGGCGTCTATCACAACTGGCTCGCCTTTTATTGCACTGTCAGCAAGAAACGTACCTATCTCTTGCATAACCCCTTCACCAAATCAACATTGCCGCTCCCGGGCCTCGACTCTGTCATCAACGACACCTCTCATTGGTTTGAGGTTCGGAAGATACTCATGCGGTCGCCCAAAGATGATATTGTCGTGGTGACAACCAACAATAGTAATTACCCGATCATCTTATGTCGCCCTGGGAAACCCGGCGCATGGTGGCCTGGACGGGGAGAGATGCCTTATGCATCTATATTTGATGTCGTGTTCCACGGAGACAACCTATGTGGGGTCACTAAGCACAATGATCTTGTTGTGATGGATATCGGTGAATATGACGACGGAACCCCCACCGTTAAAAGTGTAAAGTATGTTATCGAACACCCACCGGTTGATCAGGAGGAGGCACACGAGTATGAAAGTGATGGAGAAGTGTCTAGCAATGATGGTGTAGAAGAATTGGAGTACAACGAGGGATCAAGCATTGACGAGGAGGATGAAGAGTTGGGCGAGGCATCGCTTGCCAATGACGACTCTGGCGGCGATAAGGTAACAAGGAACAAATTGGCGAACACAGACAACAATTTCAACAAGGATGACCATCAAGAGGTGTCGAGCAACGAGGACGGAGAAGAGGTGGATGATTATGATGAAGGGTTGCGTATTTTAGATGACCCCGAGCCTGACAACACGATACTAAACTCCTTGGAGTACCAGGTTTCGGACGGCACCGAGCAAATCGGTTATGTACCCAGAGAAGCAACAGATGGCATCGTGGCCAGTCGACATCTCTTTGAGTCAAAGGGCAAGGTACTTATGGTAAGGCGGCAACAATATGTGCCCGTCCTCTCTCGTGGCTACAATATGAAGGTTGAGGTCCTCGAAGCGGATGTCAAAGCTGGCGTATGGATTTTGTTGACTGCCGGTGTGTCGGGCACATTCTTTGTGAGCAAGCATTACTCAAAACATGTCTCAACGTTTGAAGATGCAGGGATGAAACTGAACTGTCACTTTGAAGATGAGCACGACGTGGGTGTCAATTTGAATTTTGAACTATTTACTCCATGGGAGGGCAAGCCGACGTGGTTCTTCCCGCAAGAGCTGGTTGTATGACGGTGTTAACAATGGAGGCGTAAAACTGTAAATCATAGTAGATGTTTCTTTCTTTCTTTGCACTATAAGATGTTTCTTCGACTTTTTACGACACGGCAAAATTTCCCTTAAATTCCCGGACAAATTTTGCTTCCTTGTGTTTTCCAATCGACGTCATCACCTTCTGCACTTTATGCAGTATAATACGGCAGCGAAGAAGTTTTTTCGTAAGGAGCAATCTGATTGGTGCAAGTCAGGAGTGTTTGCTTGGATTCATTCAACCCTTTGGGGCACTAGTTATTATAGGTATCCACTAGACATGGATGTCAAAGAGCAAAAGAAGGACATCGATTTGTCACCAGCGATCCAATTTATAGTTGCTTTGGAGGTGAAAAATGAAGCATTGATTCGCATAATCATGTGAGTGAAGCATTTCATCATTTGTCTGTCACGCGTGCCCGCCTGCAGTGGCGAATGCAGAAATAATTTTCAGGTGTGGCCGAGCTTATGAAGAAGAAAAGCATGTAAAATGCAACTGACCAAAAACTGCCTAGAATATTAGATATATAAATACTTTGTGTTTCGCAAATACAACTAAAATCCAAATTTAAGTACCATATTCTATTATCCTGCGTGTACTCGTGCTCTGTTCGGCGGAGTTTTACATCATCCCCACCAGCTACGTACTTGTAGTACCAGGTTCATGTCCAGCACGTAGGTGTACTAGTCCCTTTGGTTGAAATTTAGGTGTGGCGGCTGCCAGGCCTTGCCAGATAGCTGGCTCCGCCACTGCCCGCCCGTCCTTATGCAAATCTCGGGGCACCTATACGTAGCGTACGTACCTAGTCACAACTATATTATGTAGTACTATAAAAAAATGATAAAAACGTACACGACGAAAACCCTCGATACGTCCGACTTTGATGGCAAGCATCGACTTGGATTTCCGGGCCGTCGTCTCCTTTCCGGCACGTACGGCTCCTCCCCAATATATTAGTACTAGTATGTCCGGCACGTACGTACACCACGAGAAGCCTGCCCTCGATCATCACATCTGTGCACCAGAAGAAGATATATACCACCGCCGCTCCGTCTTATAGGAAAGCAGCAGAGATCGGCCGAGTTCGTTCATCCATGGAGCCGAGTCCTTCATCGTGGGCCGACCTCCGGCCGGAGCTCCTTAGGATGGATCATCGTCGGCCTCCCGCTCCCCAACGACCGTGCTCGGCCGCTTCCGTGCCGTGTGCCGCCCATGGCGCCTGGCCGTGCGACAGCACCATCAGTCAGGGCTGCCGTGGATCGTATAAACTAGATCGGAATCGCGCCTTGGCGCAAGGGTGTCGGTCCGAACGTTTGATCTAATAATAAGATCAGAGGCGCGCCTAACGGGTGTTGCCTCACAGTGACCCAACGATTAAAACTTTAATATCACAAAGCGTTTAGAACATCCAAAAGAAATTTAAATAACACCCCAGAATAATGTGTTCAGTATATATCACAAATAC
The DNA here is from genome assembly GCF_002162155.2 of Triticum dicoccoides. NCBI lineage: Eukaryota > Viridiplantae > Streptophyta > Magnoliopsida > Poales > Poaceae > Triticum > Triticum dicoccoides. Next base: position 158,979,421 of record NC_041392.1, on the reverse strand, counting down.
TACAAAGATGCATCAAGAGCAAGGTATAGTTGTTGCCCAGGATAACTGAGTTTAATGTAGGGCATATAAATTAAATATATACCAAAAGCAAAGTGTAGTTGATGCCCAACAAAGTGTAGTTGTTGCCCGGGATAAACACAAAACTACAGATCATAGAGGCAAAATTTGTACCAAAAGCAAGCCACAATGTTTGCCGAGATTTGTATCGAGTAGTACAAACATAAATACATACATTCTATAAATATTGCCAAGTAGTTTATATCAGCAAGTGTAAGACTAAGTGTCACAGGAGATGTATCTGTTCATAAACACAATGAGATAACAGACAATTGGAAACGATGCTCCGGAAACATCAATATCTATAGTAGTATTAATAACTCTACTTCCTCTTTCCACGTTCTGAGGTGAAGCTAATGCAATCAGTAGTGGACAATACTTGACAGGCTCCATCATACTAATGATAATATGAAAGCTCTATAAATAATATTAGAATTGGCTCATGATATTAGGCACTATGCAAGCGATACAAAATCCGGATAGATGGCATACTGAGATTGAAACAGATCAGTAACACTGCCTGCAAAGTACAAGTAGAAAACATGGCACTTCCAAACTGAAAGATCCAAATAATATTTTTGTGAGTTTATCTGCCCTAACCCTTGACTGTAAGATGATTAGAACATCTTCCATCATAGGAGAATCCTGGAAAAGGAAACAATTCAGTTATTAGCTAAAAGTTAAACTCAACAAGATGAGCATATACCAAACATCTTGACCTAAAGCACCATGAAGCAAGCATATAATTATACTCTGATTACAATCAATGATGTAATACAGGGCAATGAAAATTACTAATGCAATAGCAGAGTGGAAGTCTCATGAAAATGGGAAAAAATGTGTACAAATATTTTGCATCCTTTTGACACTACCAATCCGAAGTGATTATTTCTATGGGAAAAATATTTTCACAAGCTTTAGTTAAATTAAGTGCTGGATGGATAACAATGGCACTGAACTGCACATGAACATAAGAAATGCATACACAGATTATTTTCCTTGATAATATGATATACAAAAGCTCTTGATAAATAATGTGTATTCATATCAGTAGTATAACAAACTACCTGGATGGATTAGGCCTCGACAGAACCTCCTAGAGTATTGATCCATTCATGGCGCAAGTGCACCACCACCGACCAACTCGAACACCGTGCTGACAGCCCACCTTGTTGACGCCCACCCGCCAACACTTGGTCCTCTTGCTCGAGACACTTATAGCAAGCAACACATAAACTTGATCACACAAAGCTTTGATCAAGTTTCTTCTTGCAAAACAAAAGGCCATATTCCTAACACACACAATCAACACTACAAAAGAGCATATCAGGTTGAGCATAGGACAGGGTCTGCCACACAATATTTGGATGTTCGATGTGGTGTATGACTGAAAATAACATATATAAGCCTATGATGGAGTAATAAGAACGATAAAATACCAAGTACTGTTATAAGTCATCAAGCTCTTTATGGTATTTTCTACTTCATATTCCAAGTGGCATTAAATGAGTGTGCAAAACAGAATATAAAAATAAAAAGGCTCAAGGTACTTCTGACAGAACTCCTCTCGGTGTTATTTTGGTATATAGCTTAAGCCCTAGATCAACTAAGCTAGCATGGTAGAATTTTCTTCTTAATGAAAGCACATATGTGTAAGAGCATGCAGAAAGGGTTAAAGAGCTGGAATCCTATACAATGCAGAATCTATGTTTTGACACAGGGAACAATTATATTTGATATAGAACATGCACTTGCGAATTGGTAGGTAATATGAAGGTGTTGTATTGGAGCTAGAAGCTGAACGTGTGGAAAAGCAGATTCAAGATGCATCAAATGGAACATACAGAACACAATAGAATGGGCATACCTCTGTTTCCCAAGGATCAATGCCAGCTCAGCAACAATTTTTTGTGGCAGCTCTACTGTGAGCTGCAGCAAGTTCTCATGAACTGTAGAGATTCACAAGCAGTAACACATGTACATGGGAAGCAAACTTAAAGAAGAAAATTTGCTTTAGCCATGATTATCAATAGTAGCTGAGATATATATTTAATTCACCAAGTTTTCAACTAACATGTGAACATATCATGTGTATGTGTGACCCTTAAAAAACTGCAGTTTCAAATAGCAAAAGAGATTTGAAGCTATTATTGTGGAAATGTACAAACCAAAGAGGCGCTAAATACAAATACAGACGGCAAAAACATAGCACAATGTGCTTGAGACCAGAACTGCATTTGAATGGGCTCAGATTCGCCTTTGCTCGATCATGACCCTTCCCCTAGTGTCTCCATCACCAGATCAATATGTTCTTACAAGGGTGAAACTGCCCTGGTTATCACTCATCAGAAATGGCCATCCAAGGGCAGAGCCACTAAAATAAGCACATGATGAAAACAGCTCAAAGAAACGAGAGGGGGGGGGGTCCAACTTAATACCCACAAGTGCCTCAATTGCTCGGGAGCATGCTTATATCAGCCATAATCGATCATCATAGCCCGCGCAAGCTAAGAGCAACTCTAGCGGACCCGCCAAAACAAAAAGTCCATCCAGTACATAACAATTCAACAACCACAAACTGGTTAATCACAAAGCCATGCATCATTTGGTGCGCCCAGGGTGCACACTGTTCATTGCAACGACCTCAGTTTTGATCTAACGAACGAGGTGAACCGAGGGCGAGATCCAACGACCCAGATCGCATCAGGAAAAATATCCGACGACCAAGAGTGCCTGAGCTCTGAGAGAGCTCAAGCATGGATCCACAACTACAGAGCATCAACCAGACAAGCACTATATCAACATAGCCATGACCATGTTCCATATAGTAGCCAAAGCAGAGGATGATGGAGCAAACCAAGGGATGTTGTAGTCGAGGCAGTACTCAGTGGGCGCCGGGGTTGCGCCTAAACGCCATCCAACTGGCGAGGAACCACGTCGGAGTTGCGCCTTGCACCGTCCCGCCGACGAGCATGAACGCCACTGGCACCGAAGCGGCCAAGGAGACGAGTAGGCGATGTGTAGCACGTCTAGGAGCACCATCAGAGGCGGAGATGACCGGGGCCTAGTCAGTTCTCTTTTAGCTGCAATCAAGGATAAGATTTGTTAGAACATTCTTGTGGTCAAAACTTATCATCATGCAAGCAATGGGCCTATCTATTAGTTGCTTGTAGTGCCGAAGGTAAAATCAAAAGGCCTTTTACTGCCACCTTACATCGAGGCGGTACAACTACAGTGGTTATAGTCTCAGGTCAAAGCATTAGTAAGTACATGGCCATAAGTATGTGGCAGCTAACAAAATTTTAAATGTAAGGGAAAAATAGAGATTATGTCAGTTGTGCCATTGTACCTCATTGGCCGCTGGATGGCAAGTGGTACTACCGCCAGAGACACGAAGAGGACCAGCAGGGCATCAATTAGTTGGAACACGCCAAACTGTTATAGAAAGTTAAACTTTGAAAATCAGCATCCTACAAAAGTTAACTTTACAAAGCAACAAACAATATGTGCTAGTATATTCATATATTCAAAGTATTAAAAGGTGAAAGAAATAGATAACAGATAAATCAAAAAAACTGGCAGAACTATTTGCCAACTTAAATATAAATATCCTATCTATGCTTAAATATCCTGCTGGCACAATCAGTTTCTGATCAATGGTGTGTTTCAAAGAAAAAAAGGCAGGGAAATGCTATAACAGAATTACGGCTCCAGAAAAAAATAATGGCCAACTAATAGAAATCAAAGGATAACTACAAGTGATGCATCTAAAGAAAATATGACATCAAATATTGGCCAATTAATAGATCAAAGCATGGCTCAACACAATAACAAAAATCCAATCATAGACTTCCATGCCAGCCTAAAAGGATTAAGATGTCAAACGGTCGAAAGAAAAGCGTACAATTTTGCAATGCAATTTTTTTGCTGACTCACGATATAATCATATGTGAAGCTCTAATGTAAGTTCAGAACATACACAATTTAGTGCCTCAAAGCTAGAGTATATATGTGCTTGTCGCTGCCTCCATTGTCGTAGAAGCCTCTCGTTATTGACACCACTCTTGAAAGACGCAGCCAGACCCCCATTGCACTATTGCCAAAGTGTCTCTGTATGTTGTGCTAACCACACTTGAAGCCTTGAAAACAAAATACATATATCTTAGGCAATGTAACAATCTGTCCCAAGAGATTGTGGTTAGCCAAGATCAATTGAAGGCACATATCATATAAAAAATAATCCTACAGTACTTCATGATCTCTTAGGCCATTTCCATATTATTTAAAATCAACAAATGATATAGGATTGTGACCTTAGGTAGTTCCACATATATATACCATTGACACGCAATGATCCGACTAAAGCTCATACGGGCTATAGAGGAAGCGTGACGAGCAAACCTTCAACATGTACTCATTATGTTCAAAAGTAAACAAAACTGATGTCTCATTGTGGTCATGAAGAACCTTCACATGTTCTATCAGAGAATCAACAAAGATACAAATCATCGGAACCTGTCTTGAGAACATAGTCGCCGTCAACCACTACAACCATAAAACATCACAAATAAATGATGTAACCAGCTCCTACAAATTCGTGGCTTTTCTTCTCTGCGGAGCTTATACTAATATTCCTACATGCTAATAACACAACATAACATCATAATCAAATGTGCATTTGCTAATCTAGCGAATATCCCCATCTCAAACAGAAAACTACAGCTATTTTCACGAAGCACCTAAAAACATCACCTGGATTCAAACAACTGCAACCACGACATATTTGTCCTATGATTATATGGCTAAGCAAGGACCAAACTTACTAATTACTTCAAGTATCTCTAGTTACTTACCAGAGAAGTGGTTTCGATAGCCGAAAGTGCCTGAGTTCTGAGGAGCTAGGTGAGGTGCTTCGTTTCTTCTTTGCCTCGCGTGGGGGCAAGGGAGGAGACGAAGAGGAGCCGCCGGAGTCCACCAGAGCCGCGACGGCGACGAAGGCAATGCCCAACCTGAAACTCTAGCCACGGCTGAGGGTCACAAGCGAGCGCGAGAGGCCCTCATCCTCTCCCTCCCTACAGGGACTCGCCCATTGCCTCCAAGTCGTCGCCGCCGCCGGGACGTACACAGGAGAGGAAGAAGGAGCGGCGCGACTATGCGCTGGGGGCAGAGGAGAGAGGCGTAGGGGAGGAGGAGGCCGACCCCCTGGGCCACGCCGCCCGCGCCACGTCCCATAGGCCGTCGCCTTTGCCTCGCCTCGCCATTCCTCCTTCCCTCCCGTGGGAGCCGGGGCCGGGGCGGGGCGTTAGGGTTTGGCGGCGCCAGATCGGAGGGGTGGAAGGAGGAGAGGGAGGCGCGCGTGAGGAGGAGGCCGGGTGGCAGCGGGGAAGGAGGAGAGGGAGGCACAGGCGGGGAGGAGGCCAGACGGCGGCGGGTGGGGAGGAGGCCGGGCGGTGGCGGGGAAGGAAGAGAGGGAGGCGCGGGTGGGAAGGAGGAGGCGGAGCGAGCGGGAGAAGAGCCGACCAGGGTTGTCTCCATGGGAGCAACCCTTTATCCTCCTATGAGTGAAATGACGAAATTGCCCTCGGCGGGGCACTGGAATCACACGCGGTGGCACAGGATTTCGACACTGTTTCGATCTACAGTTTCATGGTTTGATCCGACGTCCCAGATCCCTCCATCTCGTAATCGGACGATCGAAAATGCATCGGAGGAAAGATCCAACGGCGAGGGAGCGCTAAACTCCAAGGAGGCTAGGTTCCTCCCATTATGTATATTCCTGGATATATACTCGAACGGCACCTTCGTCACCTTTCCGGCCTGATCACGTTATGCATCGTGGGCTACCCTTCCTTGGGAACACGACCTTCATCTGCGCTACTGATAACACACTAGATCATTTATGGCGCGCATTGCCGCGTTCATATATTTTCGAACTCTAATGTTAGGATTGATACAAATATATGTAGAGATTATATATTGTTTTAATATCAGCATGTGCCGTATATATATTAATAAATTTTCGAGCTAATTTGGTCCATCCTCGTATCTGTGATAACACCTTACTGCAACACGTGAATTCCTCTTCATGTTCACTGGCACACTCAAGATTCTCCTTTTGTGTAACCTAAATGATTGCATGATTGGAATCTAGTAACACCATGAAACAAAAATAAATACAACAGAATAGCAAAAGGGTAGCACCTCAAATGATCCACCTTTTACTGGCAGACCTAAATTACCTTAATTAGTATCAACCTGAAGATCTAATTTGTAAGCAATAGAGAGGAAGGAGTTGGAATTTACAGGCCATGAATTTTCAGATGTGAAACAGTCCTCTATATCCACTATTAATCCATTTTGTTTTCGAACAATCAGATAAAACATATCAATCATTTGGATGCACTAACAACTATAGTTTTTTTTCTGATACAACAATAATGACATCTCTTGATCCCACAAGTTAGCCTCACACTATGGTGGGTCCGAGCTAGTAGCAGGAGTATTTATTTTTTTGTGCGTAATAAGGAGGCACTTCCTTGCGTGCGAAGATATATGTCGTTCGTTGACCATGTTGACCACGTCGTGCCGAGAGCACCAGGGCGGTGGATGACGGCGAGGTCTAGGAAGGGAACGACACGAAGCCGGGGAAGACGCGGCAGTGGATGCCCACGTTGAGGGGAGTATGAGCGCTGACTGGTCGGCTGCGGGGTGAGGCTGACGTCGCCAGAAAATAATAGGATGCGCGGGTGGGTAGAGGGATGGCCTGGCGGCAGCACAACCGACAACGGGAGGAGGGAGCAGGCAGTCCCGCCGATGCTGGTTTGGGCGGCTGGAGTAAGAAGATCAGAGATTGAAAAAGCACGGTGGCCGTTGGATGGACATCCAACAGTCACTGCTCTGTATTGACTAAGTTGACAAAGCCTTATGTACGCATAAAAAATAATAATTTAGGACAACGTCATCATGAACCTAGTAGGCCAAGAAGTCAGCCTCCAAATCTGTGGAAAAGAACACACAACCCATTAGCCATTATTTTCAATAATTTACAGCCCATTTGCTAATTCTTAAGGATATTTTGAAGTCCATATTCTTTTTATTAGCATTATAGACCATATATTCTGGGCACTACAAAAAATTCAACGAAATTTTTCATATTTCGATGGGGTCCGAACTCTTTTAATCACAAAATTTTGAGTCACATTAAAAATAATTTTAGAAAATCTATATCAAAATAAAATTAAAAAACAATCCTCTGCCAAAAAATGAATGAAATTTAAAATATTTACTAGCAAGATGCCGTGCGTTGCATGGAACATCAAGATGCATTTGTATGAGTAGTTTATCTTGTGGGAGAAAAGGATAAACGAGGGAAGACCTTATCTGCAAATGTGGAGAGGAGTGCGGGTAAATTGTTATAGTTTTCTTCCTATCCGTTAGATATAGATCGGACGGCCTATATTGCAGGATGGCAGGCACACCATCATCACCAACTCTGCTTTTTTATAAGAGTAGGGAAATCCAGAAAAAAATGATATTTTAATGTAATTGCCGATTGGCTTTGGTTTAAAAATTTACAGCCCATTTCTTACAACTTATAGACCATTTTCTGGGGAAGCCCATTTCTTACTACTTACATATCCCTCCTCGTCTTGAAAGATTTATGGCCCAGCAAGGCCGAGAAAAGCAAGTAGGCCTCGGTTGGGTATTCTCCAAAAAAGAGAACCGGGCTAGCCATTTTCAAAAAGAAAAAAGATATCAACTGGGCTCGTCATGTGCTTAAATAAAAGCGTAAGCGTGGGCTAGGCGGGCCACAGCCCCCGCACAGCGCGCAGTTGAGCTCCATCTCTAAAACTAAAAAACAACTGGGCGAGCTGCTGCGTCCCTGGTGTTATCCGCTCGTTGTGTAATTTTCTCGTTTATTGACTACATTGACAATGGCGTGGGACCTACTGTAGTTGTCAAACAATTAGGAGGAAGTAATTTTTAGCTTGTAGGAGTAATAATGAGGCACCTACTTGCATAGTGCAATGACCCTGGTGGGTCCCTACTTTCAGCCTCTCCACGCACAGTCATCTCCTGATTCCTCTCGGTTGTTGACCATGTTGACAACGCCAGACGGCGGCGGGCACAGCGAGCGAACCAAGGTGGAGAACGATGGTGAGGCCTCAGACGGGAACGAACCGGAGCAGTGGAAGGTGCGGCAGTGTAGTGGCAAGTGGAGGGTAGTACGATGGCAACAACATGTAACTGAAGCTTACAAACAGTACAAAAAGCCCAAGGATGAATTGTTCATCAAATTTAGACAAGACCTAGATTGAACATGGTAATAACATCTAACCCAACCATTCTTTTTCGCAGTCACAAACAAATGGATCGGCCTGATCCATAAAATCAACATCCTGTGCAAAAAAATATATTGGAGGATGACTACAAGTTGTTGTAAATAGAAACTGAGCACGTTCAGAAGCCCATTTGTCCACCTGAAACTTCTTTTTTTGCTGTTCAACATGTTCGTCCATGAGAAATATCTTTACGAAAAACTTAAGCCTCATGGACAATAGTAACCTCGCATTCAACAGGAAGAATGTGACAAAGTTTCTGTTTGCCTGGTTGGATGCATATCCATCCATCGTTATTGTCCTCAAACGAATGTCATGAGAACTAAGAAAATCTTGTGCTTATTACGCCACCGATTGGTTATAAGTTTTTCTCCATGTGGTAGCAGTGCCTAAGTGGACATGAAGATTGAAAACAGTTAAGGTCTGAAAAAAGAGTATGTCGAAAGAGCGACAACTGAACGATTAATTCTAGTACAATATATACGGGATTTCAATGTGCATGAAATCATCACCTCTATATATAAATTCTCCAGAGATCGAAAGCATCGCAACAAGCCAATAATTATGTTCAGATCAAAACTAAACAATCCGATATATAAGATCTTGATAGAATCTAGAAGCATTGATAGACTATCCATGGACGAACTCTTCATTGAGCATATAACATAATATTAGTACCCAAAGTGTACTCCAAGATGATATAAAACTTATGCGCACAAATGAAAAATGCAGCCGTTGATTACAAATGTGTAGATGATAATATACAGTACCTAAAAAGTGAGGAGCCAAACATCAACTTCCTGTGATCATTAAACGGATAACAAATTACACCAAGGTCTCCAGTTTGGGCGCAAAGACGACAGTTATTTGTGAAGGTTTATAACAATCATCAAGGAGCAACCTTTGAAGTGAAGGGGCATGTTCGATGATGAGCTCCTATCCTCCAAAACAAATTCCAATGCTTTTAAGGCGAGGCGACTTTATTTGGAGACAACTGATAGGGATTTCTATTCCCAAAACAATCAGCAAGCGCTCCAGGGCAGGGCAACTGGAGTGGATGATGTTGTGCAGTGAGGCCTCAGACAGATAAACCAGCACAAGCGAAAGTTTTTTTAGCAGTGGGAGTTGAAGCATTTGTACCAATCGTGTGGTATATGGCACCAGACGAAGGTGGCGGTGTGGAGAGAGGAGGAAAACCGCGAGATGGACAACGGTGGTGTGGGCACAAATCCTTGGTGTGTTCGTGGTATGATACTTTCATGGTAATGGTAGAACTCAAACTACTAGAGTTTTCTGAATTCAGGGGATGTCAGCCAAGCGTCCACCGTGCAGGGTATGGACAACAAGTAGCATATCGGGATGCAGAGGCATTAAATAGGGCCCTGCTGGTGAGAGGAGATGATGTCTCTGAGGAGATCAAATTCAGGAAGGATAGAAATCTGACGACAGTCGAGATTGAGGGGCGCGATGCGCCATATCGGGTGCCACCGAGTTTAGATGACTTGTGTGCGATAGCAATCCTTGGTCGGGAGAAGCAAGATGATCTCCTCGAGGATGACGTCCGGGAGATTGCTGATGCGGTCCACCGGAGATTATACCGG
>NC_041392.1:158889702-158969195 GCF_002162155.2 Triticum dicoccoides | reverse complement strand
GAGCAGAATAGCTGGAGACGAACCTAGTGGCAGTGCGAGTGGAGAAGAAGGAGGGCTGGGGTTTTCTGTACAAGTGCAAGAAGAGGAGCAGGGGTTTTCTGTACGAGTGAGGAAAAAGGTGAGCGGGGGTTTTCTGGACGAGTGAGGAAGATGGGGAGCGGGGGCAATTGGGGGGGGACGGAAGCGGGAGAGCGAGCTGCAGTATAAGTGGAAGCGAGGAGGAAGGAGGGTTTTTCTGGAATCGCCCCCTCTTCAAGAAATATGGGCTTCTCCTCGCAAAAAACAAAAACAAATGGGCTTTATGATGGATAGGCTTTTGTATCGGCCCAGTTGGCTGCTCGTGTTTCGTACTGGAGGGCCTTGTGCTAGGGGTAGCCCGAGACACTCTCCAGCTTATTGCCCATTCGAAAGAAGAAAGACGCCTCCAGCTTATGGCTACTCATCGGTAACCTTTTTCAATTTGGCATCCACCAAATTAGAGGATGTGGTACTGGATGCAGACATTCACACTGGTCGTGTAGCGTGGCAAAGTGAGGTGTCAAATAACAAGCCTACAATATACTTACTAGATTGTGAAGGTTCACAGGCTAGTCAACATTCACATTAAACTAAGCTTTAGAAGATACGGTATGCATACTAACATTCAGAAGAACAAAAGTTCAGCATGTTTATGCATCTCAATCATTCACCATACTATAACCAATACAAAGCTGTGAGAAGGTGTGGAAATAAAGAAAATCGGTCGATGCTTCTCTGAGCAAAGGGCCTCCCTGCACACGCATTAATTTCCCGAGCATGCTTGTTTCTTCTCAATGTTGCGAGCACTTTGAGCATGTTGGCAACTCCACAGCTAGCTAGCTGCCTCATCTTGCAATTGATGCTGAAACATTTGCAGCAAACACATGAGGCAATAGAGATGACTCAACATGAGTCTATATTGTGTAGTTCCCCTGAAATCATCTTCATTGTCCTGAATCTGAAAAGATAGGAAAGAAATAGCTATACTTAAACATTGTTGCAAAACAGTAGCACATATCAATAGCTCGGCATGAAAAAACACGATCATCTGGACGAAGGGGATACTGACCTGCCTAAGGAAGATTATATATAATTTCATAAGTCCTTAGTTGATTTCCACCTTCGGCTGCACTGCTTGTTTGCTCCTCCACACATGACAGGATCGTTCCGCACTGCAATCAGCAAGTCAACGTACGAATAAGCTTATTTCATCTTGCAGTGGTCATTGTACCTAGTTTCGAATGTAGGAATACCTGGAGCACCATGAGGTTAGCTGACAGCAGGTAGATGCAGCCATATAACTTTGTGCGGTGCTACCAAAATTGAGGTTTGTATCCCTTCCCGTTATGAGAATTCTTTTTGAAGTTAGTAGAATGTGATGGCTTGTTCTTTGCATCAAACTTGCCTTTCTCCTGAGATTTGTTCTTGTTGTTTTGGGGCTGGTTGGGCTGGAAGTTCTTCTCGTGTACCATGTGGGCACTAGAAGCTCCCTCAACGACTTGAGCACATGTGTCTTTTGCTCTCGCCTTCTCTTCAAAATCAAGAGTGCTAATGAGATCCGAAACAGAAAACTCATGTCTCTTGTTTTTCAAAGAAGTAGCAAAATTGTTCCACGAAGGTGGAAGCTTGGCAATGATGGTCCCAACAACAAATTTGTCCGACAACACACACTTAAAGTACTCAAGTTCCTTAGCGAGTGACTGTATCTCATGAGTCTACTGAACAACAGAGCGCTCATCAGTCATCTTCTAGTCACAAAATTGCTCCATGATGTACAACTCATTGCCAGCGCTCGAGGCCCCAAACGTGGCCTCGAGCGCAGCCCACATGTCTTTGCCGCCGTCAAACGACATATGTGAATCCACAATGGAATCGTCAAAAACACTCAGTAGGGCGGCTTTGAAGAGGGTATCCATGTTCTCAAAAGCTTCCTATTGTGTAGGATTAAGATCGCCCTCAGCCTTACCCTTAGTGGCGTCATAGCAGTACATGATCTGAAACGAATATACTAATCTTGTGCGCCACCTTTTATATTGCACCCCCTTAAAAGTAGGCGGCTTCAAAAGCACAGCAAAACCACTCAGAGTAAATTGCCTATAATCAGGTTTTTGGATTGGATTGTTGAATATATGAGCAATTTACTATGAGATTTAATTCGAATCAACAGTAAATAGATCATGATGACAATTGCAAAGATCAAAGTAATGATGCGGACTAAACCAGGAGGACAGAGTCACATACTATACAGCGGGAGCAGAACCGTTGTGGTTGATGTTGTCACTCATATCATTGATGAAGAGGTTACCGAGGTCGGGGAAGAAGGATGTCATTGAGGAAGTCGTCGCTGGCAGCAGTCACAGGAGTGTGCTCCCCAAAAACCTGATCACCCTCCCCCGTACAGGATCACGGAAGGCAGGGTTCGGAGGACTAATGTCCCTTCTCGCGGTGCACGCCGGAAGGAGGGCTGGAGAAGAATTGCATGGCGGTGCTAAGATCTGGAATGGTGCGAAACCATAGGAGACAACGGTGGCTAGGGTAGAGCCTTTCAGGTCGGTCGTGCGAGTAAGACCAAGTATAATAGTAGGCCTTTGGCCCAAACCCCACGTCCAAGTCAATAATAGCCCCACTATCCAAAAGAATCAGAAACGCTGAGTAATTAAGGCATCCGTTAATTATTAATTAATGACTTAACAAATTTTCCGACCAACAAAAATATAGACCACATGCATAGCTTTTGTCCTTGGACTGGTTCATTCCCGAAGAGCGTGCATGTAGGTTTCCTATTATCATGCTCATGCAAATGCTAGAATATTTCACATTATAAAGTGGTGCAACTTGAAAATGCGTTATATCGACTAGAGGGGGGGGTGAATAGGCCATTTTTATGAAAGTCTTCAAAACATGGAAGTTTTGAAGACAAATGATAGAAATGAACCTATTACCATGCAGCGGAAGGTAGACTACACTAGGCAGACCATAGTCAAGTATTCGATGAAGTGAAAGCACAATGACTAATAGTAGTTAGGCAGTAAAGATCAGGTACACAGTGAAGACAAATGGATAATGCAAATAGGCACTGACTTCACAAGAGCCAACTGTAAATAAAGAGATGGGAAGGATAGAACCAGTGTGCGGGATGAAGACAAAGGTTTGGTAGACCAGTTCCAACTGCGGTGACAGTTGTACATCTGGTTATGGCGGATAGGTATTTAAATCCGAGGACACACAGTCCCGGACACCTAGTCCTGAACCGCAGCTCAGGACACTTAGTCCTCACCGTATTCCCCTTGAGATAAGGTCACACAGACCTCGCCCAATCACTCTGGTAAGTCTTCAAGGTAGACTTCCAAACCTTCACAGACTTCGTTCATCGGCGATCCACAATGACTCTTGGATGCTCAGAACGCGACGCCTAACCGGCTGGAGGATTCACAGTCCTCAAGTGTAATAAGTCTTCAGATCACACAAACAGGAAGACTTAAGTGATGCTTAACACTCTTTGGCTCTGGGTGGTTAGGGCTTTATCCTCTCAAGGAATTCTCTCTCAAAGGCTTCGAGGTGGGTTGCTCTCAAACGACAAAAGCCGTGCTTTAACTCTGAGCAGCCAACCGTTTATGGTTGTAGGGGGTGGGCTATTTATAGCCACTGGGCAACCCGACCTGATTTTTCCGAAATGACCCTGGGTCACTAAGGAACTGACACGTGTTCCAATGGTCAGATTTCAAACACACATGACAACTTTACTTGGGCTACAAGCAAAGCTGACTTATCCAACTCTGGACAAGATTTGCTCTCATAGTCTTCACTCGAAGACATAGGATTTTGGTTAAGCATCACTTCAGTCATTCCGGCTGGTTCTCTTGGACCCCACTTAACAGTACGGTGGTTCCTATGATTCAACAAAGAAAAACACAGAACGACGAAACTGCTAAGTCTTCGCGCTCCATAGTCTTCACGCGATGTCTTCTCTTGTCATAGTCTTCAATGTGAATGTCTTCACATACCACCTTTGACTTCAATGTCTTCATACATTTTTAGGGGTCATCTCTGGTAGGAAAACCGAATCAATGAGGGACTTCTACCTATGTTATCCTGCAATTCTCACAAACACATTAGTCCGTCAACTAGGTTTGTCGTCAATACTCCAAAACCAACTAGGGGTGGCACTAGATGCACTTACAATCTCCCCCTTTTTGGTGATTGATGACAAACTAGTTGAAGTTTTCAACGGGGAATATAATATGTGAAATTGTAAAGGATAGGGAATTGTCTTCATAAGTTGCAAGGGCCCCCCTGAAGATGTGCATATAAGTAATTTGCTTTTGGAATGCAAATGCACATGGCAGGTTGTACTTGTGGAGATCCTCTTCAACTTATGATGACAATTTATCATGCATGAAAAGTATGTGAAGATAATGACATGCATAATGAAAAATGGACATTTGCAAAATGATCTAAGTGCGGAATTTATAGTCGCACATGCGGAATTTGTCATCGCATCACAAAATAGCAAATAAGTAGCAGACGACCATCAAGTTTAAGTGTTACAACTCAAAGAACCAAATGTATCAAAACGAGAGTTGTAAACACTAGGCAAAACATAAAGCAACCGCCCATATGGACCCGCTTGAAGACTACCAAACTCATATGCTTCTCCCCCTTTTGTCAGTAAGGACCAAAAAGGTTTGAAGACATAGAGCATCTACTCGTTCCCATGAGGAGTAGGTGAAGCAGCAAGGTCATCGGTGTTGTTCGACGGTGCAGACGAACTCGGGGCAGTGTCGATGCGTGCAGAAGTAGGGAGCGGTGAAGTGGGATCGTCTTCGTCCTCGATCACTCTGGCATTCACAGTTGCCGCGGAGGAAGAGAACTCAGAGTCTTCAAGAGACGGAGTTCGTCGCAGCACAGTCCTTCTTGGAGGTGTGGAGTCAAACTTGAAACGTTCAGAGAAGCCATCCTCTTGAAGATCATCTTCAGAACACATAAGCGTCAGCCCTTTCCATGTACGCCGACATGTTTCATGGGCAACAAAGGCATTCTTGGTGGCAAGATTGCGAATGTGGTTGACATCCACCAAGAGGCTTTGCATTTGGCGCTTCAGCCAGTCATGATGCCTATCCTGTTTTTGATGAAGGGCAACCAGAAGCTCTTGGTCATTGAGAACACGAGATCGATTATTGGTCTGTTGGGCAATAGTGCTTTCAGTGGCTTCGGTGAGGGCGCGATGAGGTGCACGTGTAGTACCAGCCAGAGGATAAACACGAGTGACTGCTTCAACTCCTTCAATGTTTTGTGAGAAACTTTAATGCTCAGCATTTTGAAGACTAAGAGGCTCCTTGGCAGGCTCTGGATAGATGGCTTCAACGGACATATCAACGTCAGGCAGAAAGATCCGATGATTGCGAGCAAAGGGCTGATATGAGACGGCTGAGTGTAGTTTGATCAGCCGCATTATCCATGGAGCGTAAAACTTCAAGCCAAAAAGATCAAATCCTGATGCGGCAAGTTGGCGGATGAAGAAGTCTTGTGCATTGAAGCATTTGCCGTGAAGAATATAAAAGACCAAAGTCTTCATTGCACCTTCCAGCTTTGCATGTGAAGAATGTCCTTTGATGGGCCAGAGAGTTCGCCTGATAATGTGATAGATAGTGCGTGGCAGATACTCAAGGTCTTCGACAAAGAACTCCTTAGGATATGCAGCATCTGGAGGAAAGGGCTTCATCATGCTAAGCATCTGACTCATGTTCGGTTCAGGCTTCTGAAAGATGCTCTCCATAGCTGCATTGTGAAGCTGACAACCAGGTTCATAAAGATCTCCAGGAGTGGGCAGACCAGTGAGCTCAATGATATCAAAGGCTTTGGCTTCATGATGAACATTGCCGGTCATCCACTCAAGGACCCAAGTCTTCGGATCTCTATTGTAGCCATGAATGTGAAGAGTGGCATAGAATTGGAGCAGCAACTCTTCGTTCCAGTGCTCTTGGTCGGTGACGAAAGGCAACAATCTAGACTCTTTGAAGCAATCCAGAGCTTCTTCCAAGCAAGGCAGACCAGTTATGGCTTCAGTGTCAAGACGCATATGAGGGAATATGCAACCTTGATTGTATAGAATGCATGAGTAATAACTTCGCTGCGAATAGCTCCAAAACCGATCAGAAGATATTCTTTCCCTTGAGTAGGGGTTCTTGGCGCTATTAAAGAAGGTGTTGTCTGCTTTGAAGCCGTTGACATTAAAGGATCTGGGTGCTGATGCAGGACCTGGAAACCTGGGCAACCTTGGCATTGGCTTCTATACCTGAGGCTTGTGCTCAATGTGATAGTCAAACCGAGGACCAGCAGCAGGTGCAGGAACAGGAGCAGTAGCATCATTGGCTTCACTGACTTTTGGCACATTGGTTGGTGCAGGCTCCACATTTGCTTCAGCCATGACAACGTCATTGGCTTCATTTGTGTTGGTGGTGGTAGCCTCAAGATCCTCAACCTCCACTTCATGAGCTGGACGGTCGGGCACAGACACGTTCTCCTCGAGAACAGCTTCTTCAATAATGGGGTAAGTAGAGACACGTTCTTCTTCTTGTGTGTCATCAGCTGATGCAGCCGGAATGTCTTCAGCAGCTTTAGCCTCAGACTCGGAGACATTCACAGTAGGAGTGGCATCTGGAAACACTTGACGTGCAACAGATTGGTGGGGCACTTCTCCTTCTGGAACGCTCGAAAGAGGGACTTGAGACCTTGGTACTTTGCGAAGCCTGCATAACACTGGCGACGCCTCTGGAGACGGAGTTGGCTAGGCCTCAAAGTCATCTTCTTCTTCTTGCCGGGGTGGTGTGACTTGTTGTTGTGGGTGATGAGCCCATGATGCATCCTGAGCAATTGGCGTCAGAGGACGACCAATGCTGATGAGTTCGCTGTGCGTAAGCACAGGCGATGATACCAAGTTGTGCTCGATCTAAGGAAGAACTACATCATCTTCAACATTGTCATGGTGACCAATGTCTTGAGCAGCGGTGGGATCAGCTGCTGGAATGTCTTCAGCTTCATGAGCCTCTGTGGAAGCAGGCTCATGGACAGTCAGTTGGCGCTCTTGATGTTCAGCTACAGGGCGAATCATGGAGATAGGTTCAACAACTAAGGGCTCTGTGGGAGCAGCCCGATCCTTCTTGGTCTTGCGCTTCTTCTTGGAGGGAGCAGCATCAGAGGCTTCAGGATGTTTCCTCTTTCTCGCTTCAGCCCCAGCAGTCCTCGTCTTCTTCAGTTCTGAAGCGGTTGACCTGACCTTTGGCTTCAAGCCAGTCATGCTGGCTGGGAAGACAATGGGATGTGCTTCCTGCCTTGGTGCTTCGGGTTCAGCCACAGCTGGCTTCTTCTTCTTCTTTGCAGCCATCCTGGGATCGATGCCAGGATGACCAAGGGCCTTGCGCTTCTCAGCATCATTGTAGGATTGCACACACTTGTCAGCCAGGCTCTTCATGCGCTCACGAGAACCTTGAGCTTCTTCATGCTTCTTGAGAAAGGCTTCTTTGAGCTCGTGCAACATGATCTTGAAATTTTTAACCTCTTGCACGCTGAGCTTGGCCATGTGCTTCTTGAACAGAGCTTTCTCAAAGTCGATCTTTTGCTTCAATTCAACGATGTGCTGAGCTAGAGCTAGCT
Source organism: Triticum dicoccoides (assembly GCF_002162155.2). NCBI lineage: Eukaryota > Viridiplantae > Streptophyta > Magnoliopsida > Poales > Poaceae > Triticum > Triticum dicoccoides. The sequence goes on along the minus strand of NC_041392.1, from coordinate 158,961,524 downwards.
CTGAAGCAATGGCGCCATGGAAGGCGACACTGAGGCCAATTGGAAGTTGCAGATCTTCAAAGCTGAGGTTGGGCGTGTCAAACCACTCATCAATGAAGTTGTGGATGATTGCCACATCAAAGAGAGGCAAATCATTGAAGATTTGTGCTTCTTCTTTGCTCTTGATCAGTTGCTCAAGAGCGTCATCTGCAAGATCTTCATCGCTGGACAGATCAATGGCGTCGTTGCGCAGAATAGCAGCAGCAGTCAGTTCTTGGCTAGTGTGTTGCAAAGGCATCTTGACTCTCGAGGGCTTGGAGATGCGTGACAAATCTTCAGACTGCACACTATCTTCAGGAGGTGCAGTAGCCAGTGGCTTCGCCCGTGATATTTTTGGTGCTGAGGCAGGCATTGAAGCTTTAGGCTTCTTCAGTTTCTGTGGCTTCGGCGGTGCAGGCGCTTCATCAGATTCAGCATCATCTGCAGGCTCATCCACGGCTGTCCCTTGAACCATGATATGAGTGATGAGACCTTCCAGGTTGTAGAAGGGCCCAACAAGATTGGGTTCAGCTTCGCTGGTGCCATCGGCACGGGGAGCAGAAGGGCCAGGGTTGAAGTCTAGTCCCAATGACTTCTTGTTTTGCTTAGATGAATTCTTGGCAAATTTGAAGTTGCGTTTGAACAGATTGTCGTCACGACACCATAGCAATGACGATGGGTGAGCATCCGCAGGCTGTGGTCCACGGACCATGCAGGGATAGAAGCCTTGTTTAATGGCTTCATCTCTGGACCTGGGTTGAAGATTTCTTTATAGGATGTCTCCCCAAGGTCGCTTGATGGCATTTTTCTCAGCATATTCCTGGGTCACAAACTGGTACTTGAACCATTGTTCTGCCCAATATCTTTGAATCCATTGGATTTAGGTCTTGCGCTGATTGTAATCCTCTTTAGGATCTGTCTTGTAAAGCTTTGAGAGGTCATCAGGCAAATCTCTTGACATTCCCCCACGACGCTGTCTACCACCCTTCCTTACTGATTTCTCTGCTGCCATGAACTTCAGACTGAATGGCTTCAACACGTTCAAAGGTTTCAAAGGCTTTCGCTTGCTGGACAAACAGGAACTGGTTTCGAGAGAATTTATATGATGCTGTAAGAATTCTGCAAATGAATGCAGACTATGAGAACCAAGGGATTCTCCCACGGACATGTACCTGTGACAACATTAAGGTGCGAGGGAAGGGGAAGAGGTCATATGCATTCTCAGAAGATTTTGAAGATAAATCAGTTTAGAAGACATTGACCTCATCGTGCGAAGACATTCACTCATAGATAAGGAGTTGGTTCCAGATTTGTACGAATCCACGGATTAGTACAAGTGAGGAATCTAACTACTTTGTGAAGCATAAGTGAACATACTAGGCATATTATGAGATGCAGTATGAAATGGCTCCAACTTGTGTGAACAGAAACTGCTTGTGGTAGAAAGTGATGAATCTATAGGATCAAAGGGGCCGTAAAAAGGAAGTTTTATTTACCACACGAAGAACTGCTAGACGGAGTGGAAGAGGAGGCCGAGCAGTTCGATCGTCCGTGCCCTAACTTGGCGACGGAGGACACCTACGGCAACGGCGGAGAAGACGATGTCCGCGGCCGGCGTGAAGATGGCGTCGGAGAGGTCGCGATAGCTTAAAGCTTCGTCGCCGGCGTCGTCGAGGGCTAGCGGTGGCGCTAGGGTTTGTGCGAGAGTGGAAGAAAGGATAATGACTATGGTGAGACGTGTATTTATAGGGACAGGATGGCATAGTGTTATTACACAGGTGCCCCTGGCGATTCACATCTGAAGGACATGTGGCCATCATGCAACATATCGGAGGTTGTTCCACGTTCCCATGCTCGCCTGGATTGTCAGGTGGTCGTTCCCACTTCTCCGGGTTTCAGGTGAAGGAATTAGCATTGAAAGCGGACTTAATGTTTGTCTCTGCATCTTCTGCTGACAAGGACGCAGAGAAGACATTTGACAGTTTCAAGAGAATGCATATGATTTGGAGAGATAGAGTTTGAGATAGAAAGCATAGAGAGGTTAGGGTCCGATCACATTCACTTAGTTCAAAAGATTCAACAAGAAGACATAGCTATAAGTGAATGCTGTAGAGGACAGAAAACTAGTATATATATATAATCAACATAGTGAAGATAATCATGAAGACAAGTTGAGATTGAAGCCAAACCAAATGTGAAGACATAGCAAATGCAACGCATGGGTGAAACACTTCAAACAGAAGAATTTGGTGGTGGCGTTACCCACCATATAGGAAGTATTAGACCCAGACACGGCGCACAATTATCGTGGCGCTCCGAAGTCAAATTCCACATTAATGTATTCACACTTAGAATGTATGTCTTCATTGATTGAAGATATACTTTACTTCGTGTGTTGCACATCTAAGTCATCAATTGCATAAGTGTTTGGATGTGTGCCTGATCACAGGACATTTGAGGATTCCAAGATATTTAGCTCACACCGTAACTTGCAAAATCTCTTCTCATCCAAGGGCTTGGTGAATATATCTGCCAATTGCTATTCAGTGTTGACGTGTATGATATCAATATCTTCCTTCACAACATGATCTCTGAGAAAGTGATGACGAATTTCAATGTGCTTTGTCTTCGAGTGCTGAACTGGGTTCTTGGCAATCTTGATGGCACTTTCGTTGTCGCAGTAGAGTGGCACTTGCTTCAGATGAATGCCATAGTCTTTGAGTGTTTGCTTCATCCACAGAAGCTGAGCGCAGCAAGATCCAGTAGCAATGTATTCAGATTCAGCAGTGGAGAGAGATACACAGTTCTGCTTCTTTGAAGACCAACATACAAGTGATCGTCCCAGAAAATGACATGTGCCTGATGTAGACTTGCGATCCACCTTGTCACCAGCATAATCAGCATCCCAGAAAACTCTGAGCCCTTTGGATACCATAATCCTAGTGTTGGGGTGTAAGCCAAATATTAAAGAATTCACTTCACAGCTAAGTGATGCGATTCCTTTGGTGCCGCTTGGAATCGAGCACACATGCAAACACTAAGCATAATATCTGGCCTAGATGCACATAGATAAAGTAAAGAACCAATCATGGAGCGGTATACCTTTTGATCGAACTCTTTACCATTGTCGTCGGGACCCAGATGATGTTTGGCTGGCATTGGCGTCGTGAAGCCTTTGCAGTCTTGCATACCAAATTTCTTCAGGCAATCTTTGAGGTACTTCTCTTGAGATATGAAGATGCCGTTGCGTTGCTGACGTATTTGAAGACCAAGGAAGAACTTCAGCTCACCCATCATGGAAATCTAATATTGCTCTTGCATCATATATCCAAACCCTTCACTGTATTTCTGATTGGTGCAGCCGAAGATAATGTCATCCATATATATTTGGCACACAAACAGTTCACCATCATATGTCTTCATGAAGAGAATGGGGTCGAGGGAACCAGATTTGAAGCCTTTGCTCTTCAGGAAGTCTTTGAGTGTGTCATACCAAGCCCGAGGGGCTTGTTTGAGGCCATACAGTGCCTTGTTGAGCTTGTACACCATGTCAGGATGTTTTGGATCTTCAAAGCCAGGCGGTTGTGCAACATACATTTCTTCTTCAATCTTGCCATTGAGAAAAGCGCTCTTCACATCCATTTGATATAGAAGTATGTTATGATGATTCACATAGGCCAGCAGTATGCGTATGGCTTCAAGTCTAGCCACAGGAGCAAATGTTTCATCGAAGTCAATCCCTTCAACTTGAGTGTACCCTTGAGCAACGAGACGAGCTTTGTTTCTAACAACTTGACCATGCTCATCTTGCTTGTTGCGATATATCCATTTGGTGCCTATTATATTGTGCTTGCGAGGACCAGGACGCTTAACCAGTTCCCATACATTATTCAGCTCAAACTGTTGATGCTCTTCTTGCATAGCTTGAATCCATTCAGGTTCCATGAAGGCTTCTTCAACTTTCTTGGGTTCAGATATTGAGACGAATGCGAAGTGCCCATAGAAATTTGCTAGCTGTGTTGCCCTTGAACGAGTGAGTGGACTTGGTTCATTGATAGTATCAATTATTCTCTCAATCTGTACTTCATTTGCAACACGAGGATGTATAGGACGAAGATTTTGCTCTTGCTGATCATTGTCATCGTTAGAGGGATTGTCTTCAGGCTGAGCATTGTCTTCATGTTGATTAGGTGCGGAGATGATAAGTTCCTCTTCAGGTTGAGCTTCAGACGGTATGATTTCTCCAGTTCCCATAAGTTTGATTGATTCACTAGATGGAACTTCATCTAGCACATTTGGCAGGTGCTCTCTTTGTGAGCCGTTCGTCTCATCAAACCGCACATCCACTGTTTCAACCACTTTATAGTGAAAAAGGTTGAAGACTCTGTAGGAGTGCGAATCCTTTCCATATCCAAGCATAAAACCCTCATGTGCTTTTGGTGCAAATTTTGAAGTGTGATGTGGATCCTTGATCCAGCACCTGGCGCCAAATACTCTGAAGTAACTAACATTTGGCTTCTTGCCAGTAAGGAGCTCATAGGATGTCTTGTTCAGAAGCTTGTGAAGATAAACATGGTTGATGATATGGCATGCAGTATCAATGGCTTCCGGCTAGAATTTTCTTGGAGTCTTGTATTCATCAAGCATCGTCCGGGCCATCTCAATAAGTGTTCTGTTCTTGCGTTCGACGACGCCATTCTGCTATGGCGTGTATGGAGCTGAGAATTCATGTGTGATGCCTAAGGTGTCGAGATATGTATCTAGGCCAGTGTTCTTGAATTCAGTGCCATTGTCACTTCCGATGTGCTTTATCTTGACGCCATAGTTGTTCATTGCTCGACTGGCGAAGCGTCTGAAGACATCCTGCACTTCAGTCTTGTAGAGGATTATATGCACCCAAGTATATCTTGAATAATCATCAACAATGACAAAGCCATAGAGACAAGCAGTAGTAGTAAGAGTTGAGTAATGAGTGGGACCGAAAAGATCCATGTGGAGCAGTTCGAAGGGTTGAGTCGTTGTCATGATTGTCTTCGAGGGATGCTTGGCCCTCGTCATCTTTCCTGCTTCACAGGCACCGCATAAGTGATCCTTCTTGAACTTGACGCCCTCGATGCCTATGACATGCTTCTTTCTTGCAAGGGTGTGGAGGTTTCTCATGCGAGCATGCCCTAGCCTCCGATGCCAGAGCCAGCATTCAGAAGCTTTTGCTGGAAGACATACTGCAAGTTTTGGTCCTGCTGAGAAATCTACCATGTACAAATCATCTTTCTGGTACCCTTCAAACACTAGAGACTTGTCAGATTCCATTAGTACAAGGCAAAAATATTTTCCAAACATCACAATCATGTTTAAATCGCAAATCATTGAGACAGACATTAAGTTGAAACCAAGGGATTCAATAAGCATGACTTTATCCATGTGTTGATCCTTTGAGATTGCAACTCTACCTAGACCCAATACCTTGCTTTTACCGGTGTCAGTAAATGTGATGTGACTTTTGTCAGATGGACGTAAAGTTGAGTCCATGAGAAGGCTTCGCTTGCCAGTCATGTGATTTGTACACCCACTATCAATAATCCATTCTGAAGCAGCTGGTGTCGTACCCTACAGTGCAGTTAGGGGGATACGCTTCACGAAGAGAATTGTGAAGCAAAAACATTTGACGAACCAGTGGATTATTAAAGCTTAGATTGAGATTAGGACTGATAGGGCAAGTAGCAAGCGATTCAGGAACAAAGTACATAATAAGACCATTTGGGCATTTGATCTTGCGCCCTACAAGATGTTTAAGGTCCCCAACAATAGTGTCAGACGATTTTGGTTTTTGGCTGGAGACCTTTCCCTGCAAAAGAGAGTTAAGCTTCTTAGCCACCCACATCTTCAAGGGTGGCTTCGAAGCAATGAGTCTAAGTGCAGCATCTGAGAACTTTGGCTTTGGAGCCCTAGCAAAAAGTCTTGCAGGTGGACAATAGTACTCATAAGAATAAGCAGAATAGTTCTTGGTCTTATGAACATGGCGGTTTGATGAAACACGCTCATATTCACAGGCCTGAGTATGGTTTCCCTGCAAAACATTTGTGTTAGTGCGACTCAGGTGAGTCCTTTGTCTGTATGAAGCCTTTGGACCGTATGAAGCCTGTGGTCTGGGGTTTGTCTTCTTCACCTGTGGTGTCATGATGAAATTCACAGGAAGATTCTCCAAACACCTTTTCGGCACTCAGATCTTCTTCATAGGCGGTCCATTCCTGCAGTTAGTACCAATATACCTGGCAAACACTTCACCATTCTGATTCTTAAACAGTTTATAGTTTGCATCAAAGGATTCATTAATAACAATGGGATTAGCACAAGTGAAGCCAGATAGGGTGGATAGATCCGCTAAAGGTTCCTTTGCAGCAACCCATGTGGTTTTGGGGTACTGCTCAGGTTTCCAGTAAGAGCCATCAACATTCATTTTCCTTTCGAACCCAACACCCTCTTTCCTAGGGTTTCAGTTCAGGATCTGCCTTTTGAGGACATCACATAGTGTTTGAATACATCCCTATTTCAAGCAGTGTCTTCGACCTAGCATTCTCATCAGCAATAGCAGTGGTATCCTCAGCAGAGGGGTTAGTTACCACATCAACAGTTGAAGATATTGTAATAGTAGCAGCAGTAGAACATTCAGCAACAAAAGTAGCGTTATCACGCTCAATGCATTTAAGACATGGTGGTTCAAATTCTTCCTGAGCTGAACTGATCTGTTTGGCGCGAAGTGACTCATTTTCCTTTTGAAGATCTTCATGAGCCGCTCTCAATTTCTCAAGATCTTGCTTCCTTTGAAGATAATCATAGGAAAGCCTTTCATGAGTTGTTGAGAACGTTTCATGACGACTTTCAAGTTCCTCATACTTAATGTGAAGATTTTTTATGTCTTCAATTAAGGACTGAGATCGAGTCATTTCAGCGTCCAACAGGTCATCGCTTTTGTCTAACAGTTTTTGAATATGTTCCATAGCTTTCTGTTGTTTAGTGGCAAGGGAAGCAAGTTTTGCATAGCTGGGTCCAAATTCATCACCAGATTCATCATCACTGGATTCAGATAGACAACATTCAATTACCTTAGCATCTTTTGCCATAAGGCATGATGCAGAAGATGATGATTCTGGTTCGAATGTCATCGCTTTGAGAGATTCCTTAAAGTCCTCAAACCAAGGATCATGACGAGTTCGATGACCTTCATAGATCTCAGAGAGACGGTCCCAGATAAGCTTCGCATGATCGAGATGCATGATATTCCTAAACTGATTTTGAGACAGACATGAGCAGATGACATCCTTCACCGTGAGGTTGAGAAGAGTGTACTTGCGAATGTCATCAGCTTCCGCCATCTTGCACAGATCGGTCAGGCCAATCTCAGTGACGGTCCAAAGCTTGCTATTTGTCGCCATGAGGCGCTTCTTCATCATGGCCTTCCACTTGGGATACTCATGACCGTCAAAGATGGGGCATGACACAGTCTTCATTCCTGTGGTCGACATAACTAAAACTCCAGGCGGTTAAACCAAAATCACACAGAACAAGGGAGTACCTCGCTCTGATACCAATTGAAAATGCGTTATATCGACTAGAGGGGGTGAATAGGCGATTTTTATGAAAGTCCTCAAAACATGGAAGTTTTGAAGACAAATGATATAAATGAACCTATTACCATGTAGCGGAAGGTAGACTACACTAGGCAGACCATAGTCAAGTATTCGATGAAGTGAAAGCACAATGACTAATAGCAGCTAGGCAGTAAAGATCAGGTACACAGTGAAGACAAATGGATAATGCAAATAGGCACTGACCTCACAAGAGCCAACTTTAAATAAAGAGATGGGAAGGATAGAACCAATGTGCGGGATGAAGACAAATGTTTGGTAGACCAGTTCCAACTGCGGTGACAGTTGTACGTCTGGTTAGGGCGGATAGGTATTTAAACCTGAGGACACACAGTCCCGAACACCTAGTCCTGAACCGCAGCTCAGGACACTTAGTCCTCACTGTATTCCCCTTGAGCTAAGGTCACACAGACCTCGCCCAATCACTCTGGTAAGTCTTCAAGGTAGACTTCCAAACCTTCACAGACTTCGTTCACCGGCGACCCACAATGACTCTTGGATGCTCAGAACGCGACGCCTAACCGGCTGGAGGATTCACAGTCCTCAAGTGTAATAAGTCTTCAGATCACACAGACAGGAAGACTTAAGTGATGCCTAACACTCTTTGGCTCTGGGTGGTTAGGGCTTTATCCTCTCAAGGAATTCTCTCTCAAAGGCTTCGAGGTGGGTAAACGACAAAAGCCGTGCTATAACTCTGAGCAGCCAGCCGTTTATGGTTGTAGGGGGTGGGCTATTTATAGACACTGGGCAACCCGACCTGATTTGTTCGAAATGACCCTGGGTCACTAAGGAACTGGCACGTGTTCCAACGGTCAGATTTCAAACACACACGGCAACTCTACTTGGGCTACAAGCAAAGCTGACTTATCCAACTCTGGACAAGATTTGCTCTCATAGTCTTCACTAGAAGACATAGGATTTTGGTTAAGCATCACTTCAGTCATTCTGACTGGTTCTCTTGGACCCCACTTAACAGTACGATGGTTCCTATGATTCAACAAAGAAAAACACAGAACGACGAAACTGCTAAGTCTTCGCGCTCCATAGTCTTCACGCGATGTCTTCTCTTGTCATAGTCTTCAATGTGAATGTCTTCACGTACCACCTTTGACTTCAATGTCTTCATACATTTTTAGGGGTCATCTCTGGTAGGAAAACCGAATCAACGAGGGACTTCTACCTGTGTTATCCTGCAATTCTCACAAACACATTAGTCCCTAAACTAGGTTTGTCGTCAATACTCCAAAACCAACTAGGGGTGGCACTAGATGCACTTACACAACTCACACTCACCTAGCAGTATGGGACAAAACTTTAGTCCTACTCACGCCACACTTAGAACATGGTTAATAGTATAGCCAACATCCGGCTATATGAAGTTGACACATCATGTAAAACCAACCTAATAGCCTGCTAGTACAATAGTTAGTCCCTTTAGTATAATACTATATCATTAATAATGGCCCACCTTTTGTCTCACAAAGTATGTTGGAGCTCCTGCTACAACCGGCTACAAGTTTACAACCCGCTTCTCTTCTCTCTCCTCTTCTCTCTCCTTCAACTAAGCACAAATACTATATTTAAATCCTTATAGCCTGCTTATGTCATCTAATTGTAGTACTTGCTCTAAAGTTACTCTCCACTGTGTAGTCTGAAATGTCGGGCGTGCAGCGGGCGCTCCTCTTCTCTCTCCTTCAACTAAGCACAAATACTATATTTAAATCCTTATAGTCGGCTTATGTCATCTAATTGTAGTACTTTCTCTTAAGTTACTCTGCACTGTGTAGTCTGAAATGTCGGGCGTGCAGCGGGCGGTGCCCTTGGTCAGCGCGCCGCTTCAACGGTGGAAGTGGTGAGAGGTCGCGTCGCCCTGACTTGCCATCAATGTGGAGCGGCGGGCTCAGCTAGTGCCGGGCGAGAAGCGCGCGCAGGAGGGGGGAGGGGTTTTTGGTGGGCCAAGAAGGTGAGAAGCCAACTTGGGATCGGTCCGGACAGGGAAATATCATGTGCTCCCATACTCACTAGTTTCATGCATATGACACTAGTCTATGTTACTATTCCCTCCTTTCCGGTTTATAGGGATCAATTCGAAAATCTCACCAACCAAGGTAGATGATGAGTGGTGGAATACTTTTTGTAATTTGTAAAAGCACCCAATTAATGCTCTTGTTTTCCTCAAAAATTTATGTTTACCATTGTATTAATTGCAATACATGCATTCATAAAGTATATGCATTGGTTAATTTTCTCTTAATACTTGCATGCAATTATTTAATACATCTTGAAATCTAAAATTGTGATGGGGAACAACCAAATTGATCCTTATAAAATGGAAAAACTAAGATTTTGAGATAAGCCCTATAAACCGGAAAGGAGGGAGTAACATACTAATGTTATGATGGCTTCATTTATTAGCTTGTAGACTCATCTTGTCTCGGGGAATGCTATGTTACAGTAACATATTATGTTACCACTTCTCATTAACTACTTGCCACATAAGCAAAATTTTCTCGGAGTGCGCTAAGTTACTCCCACTATAACTAGCCGTACAAAGTGTGGGCTATGTAGATGGCGTAGTAAGCAAGCCTCTCATCATTCTGCGAGTTGACATGACACATCAAAATAGTAGTTTTTTTCAAAATGTACATCAAAGTACCAGTGTAAAAGTCTCCAAAAAGGGCCGACCATGTCCATGGCTACCATCCCATCCCGTGCTTCGTCATTGAGTATGTGCACGATTCACGTGCCATTCAAGAAAAAACTGCATACGTTCCATTGAAGAAAAAAAATTAAAAACAAACACACCACCGCGTCATGGTCGAACTTTGGTTCATCCACGTGTGGTTCCCGACCCTCCACTAAGTGAACAACTACCAAATGCGTCAAATTATCACGTGAGCTACCTCTTCATCCAGAATTGAGCTCCACCATGTACCCGCACGCGTGTGTTAGGGAATGAGGCACAGAGTACATCCATCCGTGCGTGCAATTTTTCTCTTTGTGCACATACTCCTTTTTTGTGGGTGATTCGTGCACGTACTCGGCCTACGTTGGTGACCGTTGGTGAGTCTCACTTATATCTACATCTCAACAAGTACATCTACATTTGCATCTACTTCTACACTACATCTATATCTACATCTACCTCTACTATAGTACAACAAGTTTTTAACATGAGACCAACCATTTTCTTGCATGACACGACCAGCCCGTATAGCTTCTTGTTCCTCATCTCTCTCAAAGTGCGTCCGGTAGGCGATTTTGCCGTTGATTGAGGTCGGTTCGCTCACACTTGGTCCCACATATTATAAATCTAAAAAGAATACTTTGACCATCGGACCATTGAAAGAAGTATATTTTTCACCCTCAAATGTAAGTTGATGGACAAATAACCCCCCAAAGTCAATTTTGGTATGTTTTTGACCCTCAAATCTCTAAAACCGGGTATATCACCCCCTTGAGAGCGGTTTTAGTGTTCAGATGTTAGAGTTTAGGCGGTTTTGATAGTTGAATAGGAATTGACTAATTATTTGCACTAATGAAATGGCAACGACGCCGCCGGAAGCCACAGATGCCGTCGGAGATGTACCCAATGGACCCCGACCTTCCCTACGAGGAGTGGAGATCATGCGGGTGCCTTTCAAGCTCAAGGGGTCGTCGGGCTACCTCGTCAGCTCGTCGCCTGCCTACCTCTGGTCCTTCCAGGGCCTCTATCATTGTTGCGCAGCTCACGGTGGCGCTCATTTGCATGTGGGCGCTGCTAGCTAGGAGACATAGTTGAGTTAATCGAGCCCTACTTGAAAATCAATTGTGTCCTTGGCCTAAGCTCCACCACTACTAGAAGAAAACTCCTGCAGAGGAGGTCGATGAGAGGCAGCACCGTGCTACCTACATTGGTCGCTTGATTCATAGGATAGAATGCTATAAGATTTTTTCCCCATGTAATCATGTGTTAATGGGCAATTTAGCATCCACCCAACTTTTTTTTCACTTCCTTTGTTTTTCCTGTGTCAAACACTCTGGTTTTTTTAGGGGAACACTATGTTAATGCTATGGGATTCAAGTGGACATGCCACTCTAATCCTTTATTTTTCTTTATGAAGAGAGTACTTGCTTCTGCAAGAGCACTGTGTTTATGATGTGCCGCTGCAAGAGCCACCTATATTAATTAACTATGCAACAGTTCATTTAGTAGTACGAGGTTAGTAAGTGACCTTGCGCTTGGCTCTTCTCCTCTTCCGGAAGTCGAACAATAATGATGGTACTATAGTAGTACTTCTGGCAATCTGACACCAAATGAACTGCTACACGTCCACCGCTTGTAAGCAAAAGTTTCTCCTCGTACTACGAGCCACCGCGCACGCGTTGGTGAGGGAGCTCGTCATTCTGCGAGTTGAGAGGCACATCAAAGTTATTTAGTATTCTCTCCAAAAAGGGCCGACCATGTCCATGGCTACCATCTCGTGCTCCTTCATTGAGTACATGCACCATTCATGTGCCATCTAGGAGAAAAATATTGCGTAGGAGTAATAGGTGCCATCGAAGTGCACGAATCACTTACGCACTGCTTATCTCCATTTTCTTGCATGACATGTGCACATTGATGCTAGATGTCCCGTGTGTTGGAAAAAGGATGAACAAAGCTCACGTAAAAAGTGGAAGAATATAGGGCATGTTTGGTTCCTAGCCTAAGGTTGCCACGTCTAACCTTAGTCATGCCACAACATCTTAGAAGTGTGTTTGGTTCATTGCCACACTTGTGGCTTGCCACACTTCTCTAGTTATATGGTCCACATGTCATAGGCTCAATTTTTTGCCAAATATTGTCACACTTGTGGTGTCCATAGCCACACTTTTTGTGGTAGCCACACTTTGCCTAAGGTTAGTTGTGGCAAAGGGGTTATCTGGTTCTAGGCCCAGCATTGCCACACTTTGCCACATATTTTTGCCAAGCTTGCCTAAGGTTAGTTCATCAAAATGAGAGCCACAAGTTGGTAAGCCTAAGGGAATCTTGCCTTATTTTTTGTGTGTATGCCATGTGGGGTCCAAGTGTGGCTTGACTAAGGTGTGGCTTGAACCAAACACTCACCTCATAGATTCTATCCTCATAGATTCCTGACGACCGAGAAGGAGCAAGGAACCCCGCGGTATAGCGTCTGCAGTCATAATATTTTATATTACTCCCTCCGTCCAGGTGAATAAGTCATCTTTGGTTGTGCACCATGACCAAGAAGGAGGGAAAAAAGAGAACATAATGTTTATTTGCTAATTAATAGCATTGCATGCAATGAACTAACCACTACATGTCGTGTTTGGTAGTCTCGAGTCATTGAATGCAAGCACGCCCACATCTCTTATTGGTTGATATGTCAAGAAACAAGAATGTTTATTTGCTAATTAATAGCATTACATGCACACCCGACGACCGAGAAGGAGCAAGGAACCTCGTGGTGGAGCATGTGTACTCATAATATTTTATATTATTCAGCAATATAAAATCAACCAATCATCTCCACGGTAGACCGGAAGAGTACGAAACACGGCAACCTAGTGTAGTTAAATCATATTGTACATGGTCAACCCACACTATCACCATATTTCTTGGCCTCCGTGCGACACCTAGCTCTAGTAATCCAGCAGCCCGTATCGCTTCTCGCTCCTCATCTCTCTCAAAGTGCGGCGGGCTGGCGATTTTGTCGTCTATTGAGGTCGGTTAACTCATCACATGTTAGCGACATGCCAAGTGCATTCTAAAAAAATTAATGTACTCTATTGTTATGCGAAGAAGAGGAAGCGCTTTGACCGACGGACCAAACGAGACAGGCGTGCTGTGCTGTGAGTGGGTCCAGTTTCTCGTTTTGAACTTGTTTGGTGTAGTAGTAACACTTGGTTTTGACTACTGATAAAATTTTATATAGGGCCTAATGTATTCTTTGAGGATGCCTTTGACTATTGAGAAGATTTTATATAATTTGAAAATTATATCATTTGAAGATCCTTTCACGTTTCGTTTAAAAAAGATCCTTTCACGTACGAATTTGACTGTATGCTCTGAGCAACTTGCATGTCCTATACCGCTCCTGTTTGGATACTCTAACTTACCTACAGTGTAGACTAACTCATGACTAACCCTGGACTAATTGTAGCCAAAGAGGTGTTTGGGTGACAAGGTTAGGTTGACAATAAATGCACTTGATGGAGAGAGAAAAGTAATTTTTCAGTGGGCCCAATGAGAACTATCTCCAATTAGCACCTCTTGGGTGGGATAGTTTTCTTGGTGGGTTTGGTGCAACTTGCTCCAATTTAACCCTCATGCTTGGATACTTTAGGGCTATTTGAGCCCCAACTAGCTCAAACTAACTCTAACCCATGGATCCAAACAGGGCCAAAGTTAGTCTCGGAAAACGCATTAAGCCGTATATACATGGACAGACGAAGTACATGATACTAGCAAACACTCACCATTAGTAGTAGTTCATTGGTTGGTTTCGATTTTTGATTCAGGTGCTATGCTGCTACCGTCCAATATTCTTGTGTAATTGTTTCTAGAGTAAAAAAGGAAGTACTAATACTTAGTGTGGGAAAGGTGAAGTGATGGTTTCTTCGCCCGAGCAACTTATTACTCTGGGAATATGGGAGTACCAGCGGATTCAACGAACATATAAATGATGGTTGCTTCGTCCAAGCAACTTTTACTGTGGCGAAGGTGGGGCTCTGTGATTTGACTGCTCACTAGTCATTACTACTGCGACGTAACAATCGGGGTGAATCTTTCCCTGCAGTTGTGCACTCAATATTACTACATGGCAGGTGGAGCCGGATGAAGGATGTCCCACATGTCGGCGAAACGAAGTTGAATTGTTTCTAGCATTGCTATCAATCCTTCAGGATTTGTTTATATGTACGCATAATTTTAATGAAATTGTACTATGATGCTATGAAGGTTTCAACTTTGGTTCCCGCAGGAAAAAAAGGTTTCAACTTAGGATTCATGTGTCCTCTTGCCTCAAGATTATCTTGTCACAACATTCCATCAAATACAAATGAAACTACAATGGCTGCTAATGCATCTCAATGGTTCGCAGATTACCGCCAATATTCACATCACAACTAAATACAAAGTTGTGAGAAGGTGTACAAATAAATAAAAATATATAATTGATCGTTGCTGTTCATAGGCATGGTTCCATTTCCTGAGCATAGTGTTCATTGGTTGGCAGCTAGTTTCACCCAGCTCTGTAGCCAAAAAAAGAGGTGTATGGAGGACACCACAATCCGATCATTTTGTGCAGCTCCACTAAAATTGAGCTGACCATACCTATTTGCAAAGAAATCCGGTCAGTGTGATTACAATAATAGTGGAACTAGATGATGAAACATAACACACACAAATAGAAGCCGATCACCTCTGCGATCTCTCTTTAGGACTAACTACTTGTTGGAGAAGATTAGGCACGGAGTTGGATGAGGAGGATAGCAAAACCAATCTCCCTTTCTGCAGTCCCACAGAAATGTAAAAGCGTTGCTCGTGTGACATTTTGGCGGAACTGCACAAAACACTCTTAAGAAAAAAGTGATTTGTGCAGTTCACCAAAAGGTCTCAATAGCAACGAGGTGAAATGGATAGCCTTGTTTGCTAAAGGAGGTAGAAAGGAAACAATTACTGCCCAATAACATGAGTTGAAGACAGATATGCCAACAAAAAAGAAGCATATTCCATGTAATAAGGGAAAGATAGCAGCATGGTGGTTTATCAAAAATGGTTTGAGGACGAGATTGCAAGATGAAAAGTACGTCGGCCGAGATACGTTTTAAGCAAACAACTAAAGAAGATCCACATGCAGGATTTTCCACATGCAGCAACGTGGGAAGATGGGCATTGGAGCAAGGCCGGAGGAAGTTGTACCTGAGGGTCGTCGGGATGAAACTAGGAGGGCGCCGACGGCCGAGATCTGCCCATACTACGGCAGGGAGCAAGTGGTGAAGGCCCTGCATCGCCGGAGCTTGGTCAGAGAGAACGACGGGTACGACAGATTGGGACGTGCTGCCTCAACACTGTCAAACGGAGAAACGATGCACAACCTCCCTCTCCGCCAGTCGACGGGATGCGATCGAATCACTGTCCAACGGTGAGAGAGAGAGAGGGAGAGGCCACCACCGCCTTGTGTGAGATGGTGTGACGAGAGACAAACCCCGGCAGGCATGCTCCGTTGTATATAGTGGGCGGATTTTTCCATTTTCCCCACGACAATCATTTTATATTATGTGCATGCCATTGAGGAATATATAACTTTATTTAATACTAACGCGTCAAGTCGAACTTTGTTCCGTCTACGCGTGGTACATGACCCTCCTTTGAGTAAACAACCGCTACACGCGTCAAATTATCTCGTGGGCTACCTTTTCATACAGAAATGAACTCCACCATGTACCCGCGCGGGTGTGGCCGGGAACGAGACGTGAGTATGTGTGTCCTGCGTGCACCTCTTCTTTAGGTGCAGGTACGTATGTGGGTGGGTGTGAGAGATGGTTTGTGCGAAACAGAGGCAATGTGTCGATGATATATCAAAAAAAAATGTAACATATGCAATGTGTGTGAAGCAGAGTCATGGATATATCATATATAGAGGGAGTGATCCATGAGATGAGAGTGGATGGATCATCAGCATGAGATACCGACAGAATTGAAAACAGGGATGAAGTGTGTGGCTGCGCGATCGATGAAGAGTGCCATCGAATTTGTGCTTGCCCATGTCAAAGATACAGGGCGGCTGGCCTACTGGAATTTGAGAGGATAGAGGTGCAGTTTTTCTCTGTGGCATGGATACCTACCTACAACGTTCGAATATCGGTGTGTGTGTGGGGGGGGGGGAGGGGGCAGAGACCTAACTATAGAGAGGTAGATCGACTAGTATATGTGTGGAGAAGGAGAGAGACCTAGCCATGTATTGAGGGAGATCAATCGACATCCATGCATATGTGTAGCGGAGGAATAAGGCTAGGAGAAAGACAAAGGTAGAGTGTCAGAGGGTTGGTGGTGGAGTGGCGTCTCACAAATGGTGGGAGAGGCCTGCTAGACAAACGGAGGGTACGAGTGCAATATCAACAAGAGAGGGCTGGGGATGTCTATCTGTCTATGCAATATCGGATTTCGGGTTCCGGCAGACCCTTGAGGTTCGAACACTGGGGTGCGCACGGAGATTTCGCCTCCTACCTAACTGCACCCCTCCGCCTTGCAAAGATCTAAACTAAGGAAAGAACAACACAAGAGACACAGGGTTTATACTGGTTCAGGCCACCGTTGTGGTGTAATACCCTACTCCAGTGTGTGGTGTGGTGGATTGCCTCTTGGGTTGATGATGATGAACAATACAAGGAAGAACAGCCTCGCGAGGGTATGTTCTTGGCTGGGGCGATGAACTGATGGGAGGAGCTCAGTCACCCTTCTCTCTCTCTCTTTCTGATCTTCTCTATCCTTCCAACTCCCCGGCTAGCTCGCTCCTTTTCTCTGCCCTTCGATTCCTCCGGCTCGCCCTCTCCTTTTCTCTGCCCCCTTTGCTCTGTGGGTGGCTGGTCCTATTTATAGAGGCCCTGGTCCTCTTCCCAAATATCGACCGGGAAGGGAGCCAACAATGGCGGGCTAATTTGAAGGGGGACAGCTAGTATCAACTATCCTGACAAAAGTAGTCTTCGCCTGCGCAAAGCTCTGGTGATGACGCCGTCTTGGGCTCCACGGTGACCTCCGCCTCGTAGTCCTCCTGGTCTTGGTCTCGTTGCACCGAAATGGCAACATTTGCCTGATGCCTCGGTACTCCGCGGCTGCGCTTGCCCCCTTTGCACCAAAGAGGAAGGGAGGACACTGCGCGGGCTGGCACCCGCCTGGCGCCCCCAGTCGTCATGGCTTGCATCACGGGCACCTCGTGAGGTACCCCGCCTTGATCTTTCCGCCTCCTCGTGAGCCAGCCTGACGAGGCCACGCCCGAGGAAGCTCCCCGTCGTCCACCCCGCAAGGCTTGGCCCCTCGCGAGGGTCTTGGGTTTGTGTTGGTGAAGATGGGCCGCGCTGGGCCCCCCTTTGAGCCACGCCGCAGGCCACACGCAGGCAAGTCTGGGGACCCCTGTTCCTAGAACACCGACAGTAGCCCCCGGGCCCAAGGCGTGCCCAGAGTTGGCCGTGTAGGGAGGCGGAAGGGCAAGAGCGAAGCGCCGCGGGCCCTAACAGCCTGCGGCCTTGGGCGCCGCGTGGCGGTTGGTTGGTCGTGGGCGTCTCCACTTTCCCATGGCGCCTCAGCAACTGCACTGATTGGACAAGTCCCTGAATGCAAAGTGGGTCATGATTACCTGCAATCGTGCAGGTAGGCGGTTGGCCTTCGCCGGCCATAAGTACGGAACAGCGCGCGCCCTTCCAGTCCATCCCTCCTTGCTTCTCCTTCTTCCCGATCCTTGCTCCGTCTTGCTGCAATGGCTCCGATCCGCCGGTTCTCGACGGCAGAGAAGGGAAAAGCTCCCTGAGAGGAACCAGACCCACTCCCGCCGAAGAAACGGCTCGTCCCCCGTGGCCCAGACGAAGGGGGCCTTCAGGTGGTGTCGACACCTTGGTGCGAGCAGGTGCCGCCGGGGTTCTCGCTGCCATTGTACGTCCATGTCGAGGGCCCCGAAGGAGCTGATGTTGACCGCCATGGGCAGCGCCGCCGTCGGCACCGACGGGTCACGAAGGTGTGGGTCATCCTCCCTGGGGTCCACACCGAGGGCTCCTCCCAAGAATTCATGCTCCACGTTGCCATTGCTCTTCAGTCTTGGATCCGCCTTCCTCCCTTCTTCGCCTCCATCATCCCGCAGGGGGAGCCCCTGGAGCTCTGGCTACAGCACGCCAGCTGCAGCACCCTCGCGACCAAGGCAGAGGTCGCGGTCGTTGCCCCGGGCGAGGTCTTCATGACTCGGGGTGGAGAGAGATCGCCCGGGTTTGCAAGGTAAGGGGCGTCTTTGCGGTCCACTTGGATTACGACAGTGCTTCGGTGATGCTCTTCAAGGTCTTCGACGCGAGCGGGCGCCGGCTGGAGTGCTGCCCCGGGGAAGGTGGCCAGGACCCTGCCGCGACGAAGGCGGTGGAGGCGTCGGAGGCTCCAGCGACTCCGGCGAGCTCTTTGCGACTCCGGAGACGAGCGACGACAGCTATGAGCCCCCGAGACGGCGCCGCTCCTGGAGCAGGGCGGGCTCGTCAGGCCGCCGCCGACTCTGATCTGGATGGGGTTGGCGTCGGTGCTTGACGGCCCACTGTTGATGATGGCGTCTTTTGTAGGGTCGTGCGTAGTTTGTGTCCCTTTAGGATCTGTTCCCTGCGAGGAATCAAAAACGCGCCCCGTGGGGACTTGTAAGGTGCCTGTGATCCTGTTTGTTAATATAACCCTTGTCATAGAATTGCGCGAGTTGCTCATTCCGTCTTAGCTCAGTCCTCCCTTTCGAACCTCACGAGGGCTCGGTGCTCTGCACCGACAGGTCCCAGTCCCAAGGCGGCTTCAGCCGTCGCTGGTATGCCAGGTCGCGATGCCGTGGTCAAGGCCAGGAGGTGAGCGACCCAAAGTCTGGTAAGAGCGCCTGAGTCGCGATGCTCAGGAGGTCCCCTTTGGCGCCCAAGCAGCCGTCGTTTGGTGAGAAAGGAGAGCGGCGTCGCTAACACGGGATAGCATTAGGTGCGGGGATGGTGCCACGGCAGCTGGCGCTTCCGGGTGATGACTTATCTCGAGGATCAGGGGCCACTCTCTGGTGTGTCGCCGGGTCCGTGCATCGGCAGGCGCGAGGTTGCTCGGCGAGGTCCTTGTGTGTCTCTCCCCTCTCGCCTTTGCTCCCCTTTCTGGTTCACGCTCTTGAAGATGTCGCCCTTGGCCTTGGCCCCGCGGCCGAGGCCGAGGCGCGTGTCCTGTCTTCTGCAGCAATGACGCGGGTCCTCACCCACATCTACCTTCGCGATCCCGGTGTCGACCTCGACAGCCTGCTGCTGCCGAGGCCGTGAAGGGTCGCGCAGAGGCGAGCGTGCTGCTGCCGCTGCCGAGGCCGTGAAGGGTCGCGCAGAGGCCTTGTTGGGGAAGTTCCGGGCCTTCAGCACCAAGCCGAAGCAAGGCGCTACCGACCCCACCGCTCCGTGAGGCGTACCCAATCCGCGCTATTCCATCACCGACAAGTGACTCCGTCGTGGCTCTTGTCCTGCCTTTAATTCCTGCACATGTATCATGCCTTGGGGAGGCGTTTAAACTTGCGTTTGGTATCGAGATAACAGTGTGGACTGTAATATTTGCTTTTGAACTTCTTGAAATTTGTGCCTTTCCTTCCTACTTGCTTATGTTCTACGCCGGCAGAGCCCGGCCCCGCGCATGCCTCACCCAGCGTTGGTCCCGACTGAAAACCAGGACGGGGCCAAGGAGTGAGGGGCCACGTGACAAGTTAGGCTCCTGAGTCGAGATGCTCAGGAGTCCCCCTTGGCGCACTAACATCAAGTAGGGAGGTGTGATGCGGGTGGATCTACCGTTCTACGTCTGCAGGGCCCGGCTGCGCACATGCCTCACCCAGCGATGGTCCCGACCGGAAACCAGGACGGGGCCACGGAGTGAGGGGCTACGTGACCAGTTAGGCTCCTGGGTCGCGATGCTCAGGAGGCCCCCTTGACACTCAAACGACCTTCGTACCTTTGCTCCACTCGAGGGGAGATGCATGACGAACCAGGCCCGGGGGGACCTGGCTGGGCGGCGTGCGTCTGGGTGTGACCCAGGCACAGCCCCCGTGCCCAGCCCCCTCCCATGGCACTCCCGAGGGGAGGCGTTACGATGAGGCTAGACACTGAGCTCTGGGCTCCCTGAGGTTGGTGCGCCCAGGGGCCACCCTCAGTTGTTTATCACCAGCGCGGAGCATAGTGCTACCGTATGTGTACGGGCATAGCTGCTCCTCGGCAGTGTCGTCAGCCAGCGCGGAGCATGGTGCTCCCACTGGTACATGGGAGGGGCCCCCCTCTGGGAGGAGCCCTCGAGGCATGTATAGCCCCGCCCTGACACGTGGCTGGCACGGTAGGGCCTGGCGAGGTGTATCTGGGCACCCGTGAACCAGCGCAGGACTCACGGGGCCCTACCTCTAGGCGGGTTGCGCCTGGCACTGGGCCTTATCTTGTGATGTGTCCCTGCAAATTTGGTTAGATGTCGGCACCCTACGTCCTCGGGTCCCGGCCCTTGAGCTGGCCTCAGCCGTCGCTGGTATGCCAGGTCGCGATGCCATGGACAAGGCCAGAGGGTGAGGGCTGGAGAGCCAGTAAGAGCCCTGAGTTGCGATGCTCAGGTACCCCCCCTTTAACATGCAAGTGGTCGACATGGAGAAGAAGAGGTGCCATGGACCGGCATCAAATAATCAAGCATGGTGGGTCTAACGCATGATCGGAAATAAACGCAAATGGGATACATGCCGCTGGGCCTAGCCCGAGCGGCTTGGGGATCATGCAGCCCGAGGGGCGCCCCCAACAAGGTAAGCTAACAACATGGAATAAAAAAGGGATACGCGCCACAGGGACGGACCCACGCGGCCTGGGAATAATGCAGCCCTGGGGGGGGGGGCGCTCCCAGCTGGAAATAAAACTCGAAAGATGTCACCTGATGATGTTGAGGACGAAAGAGCATTGATGTAGCAGGCTCGGTGGGCTGTGGGAGCCGATCCTCATGAGCCCCCAGGCCTAGGGGCCTCGGGAGGCTCCGGAGGCGCTGGCGGCTCCTCACGGGCCATCTCCATCCCCGCCAGGGCTGTGGAACGCCTGGCCTCTTGTGCCTCCGTGATACTCCTCATGAGGCGCTGGTACGTGTCAGCCGCGTTCGGCAAGCCGTAAGGCATGCGAACGTAGCTGTGGGGTGGGCCTCCGCAGCGCCCCACTCGCGAGGGCCAGAGGCGCTCGAGAGAGGCGACTTGGTTGAGCCCTGGTATGTCGATGCAGACGCGCAGCCCACCATCCTCGCCTGGATGGGGAGCCACTACTGGTAGGCGGCGGCCGCCTTTCATAACTCTTGACTCCTGTAACTCCTGAATGGCCTTGCTGACGAACTCCTGAGGGTCTTGGTCTCCTTGCCTTGCTCCTTCTTGAAGGAAACGTGCTTCGAAACACACCTCCATGTGGTGCCCAAGCGCCTCCCTCGTGACCCTAGCTAGGTCGGTGGCCCTCTAGGGGAGAGCCCCCGAGCCCTACCTGAGGAGGGCGCCGGGCGCGCTTTCCTATGCGATGGAAGAAGGTCCCCCTGGGCAAGTGCGGGCCCAGAGGGGCCTGCCTCCTGAGTGGTCAGGCCGGACAATGTCTTCTTCTTCTTAGGGGCGGTCTCAGGAGGCCTCCTGCTTCCACGATCCGGGTCTTCCAGTGACGCGGCTTGAAAGGCTCGTTCCAGGGAACACACCGCGTCCTTCTCTTCACAGGGCACCATGACGACTCCGCCGCTTCCTGGCATCTTGAGGACGTTGTTGCCGTGGAGAGTTACGGCCATGAACTTGGCCAGCACTGGGTACCTAAGGATGGCGTTGTACGGCAGGCGAATGTGAGAGACGTCGAAGTCGATGAGGTCGATGCGGTAGTTGTCGCTTGCCCCGAAGGTGACAAGGAGGCGGACCTGCCCAATCGGGACCGTGGAGCAGTCGGTGATGCCGGAGAAAGGCTTGGTTGGTTGAAGCTGGCTGTAGGGCACTTGGAGGTTGTTGAATGTCTCCACGGACAAGACGTTGAGCCCTGCACGGCCATCGATGAGGGTCTTGGTGACCACAACGTTGCTGATGATTGGGGAACAAAGCATCGGGAGAACTCTGGCTGTAGCCACACACTTGAGCTGATCTACTGAGCTGAACGTGATGGTGCACGCCGACCACCTGAGAGGGCGCGTGGCTTCGAGCCTGGGGAGGACTGTGTTCACTTCGCGGGCGAACTGCTTGAAGATGCACTGAGAGGCTGGGGCTTGGGCCCCGCCCAGGATGCAGGCGATCGCGCGGGGCTCCTGGAAGCCCCCAGCCCCCTCGTCCTGGTGGCGGTCCTCGTTTCTCCTTGGCTGCAGCGGCAGCGGTGGGAGGCCTGCGTTGCCTTGCGGGCGATCCTCGCGAGGCTGATCCCTCCAGTCTTGGCGCGGGCCACGGTCTTTCCAGCGTCCTGCGTTCCTTCCTCCTCCTCGGCCGTAGCCCCGGTCACTGCGGTCGGGGCGACGGCCGATCCTTCCTTCTCGCACGGCTCGGAGCTCTTGACATTCGTTGGTGTTGTGGGTGTGGAGGTCATGGTACACACAGTACCGGCTTCCCTTGGATGGTTCGGGCTGATCTTTGCCCCGCTTGGTGTCTAGTTCTGCCGCGAGCACCGCAGCCCCCTTGCGCTTCACATCCTTGGCCTTGGGCTTCTTCTCTTCTGGGTCTGCGGCAGGCAACTCGAGGAGGGAGAGACGCCCTTCCTCGGCCCTGGCGCACTTGGTTGCCAAGTTGAACAGCTCCAGGGAAGTGCACAGGTCTTCATGCATCGCCAGCTCCTCCTTCATCTTGACGTCGCGCACACCGTCGGAGAAGGCCGAGATGATGGCCTCCTCAGTCAACTTGGGAATCTTGAGGCGCGCGTTGTTGAAGCGCTGGATGTACTTCTGCAGGGTCTCCCCGGGCTGCTGCTTGATGCGGCGCATGTCGCTCACGGCGGGTGGCCGGTTGCGAGTGCCTTGGAAGTTGGCGATGAAGCGGGTGCGCATCTCGTCCCAGGAGGAGATTGTGTCTGGAGCCAGGTTCAGGAGCCAGGTGCGGGCCCCGTCCTTGAGTGCCATGGGGAACCAGTTCGCCATGACCTTCTCGTCTCTGTTGGCAGCTTCGATGCCCAGCTCATAGAGCTGGAGGAACTCCGCGGGGTCAGCCGTGCCGTCGTAGCAAGGAGGCAAGTCTGGCTTGAACTTGTCGGGCCACGCGACATTGCGTAGCTCGGCGGTGAAGGCGCGGCAGCCTGCTCTGGCCACGGGAGGCCTTAGATGACAGGGAACTTGGTCTTGCATGTCCCCACGCGCTGCAGCTGGGAGCAGCGCGGGGTCTTGACTCGCGGGAGCAGGAGCATGGTCGCGACGTGCTGGAGCAGGGAGCGCCCAGGAAGCTTCCTACGGGCGAGGGACTTCTTGACAGCTCTGCTCTTGCTGCGCTGGCGCCTGACGGAGCGGGTTCCGCCCAGGGGCCACGCGCCTTGGAGCCATGGCACCTTCCTGAGGACGAGGCGGCCGGGGCGCCACCGGAGCTTCACTGCCCGCGCGGGGCGGGGTGCGGTGCAGCAGAACGGACAGCGCAGGAGAGCCCCCTGCGGCGCGGACGAGCTCAGCGACGCGGTCGAGCCATTCTTCGTAGATGTCGTCGACGGGACGGTAGCGCAGGAGCTCGTTCGCTGCGATGAGTGCAGCCCGAGCCTCCATGGGTGCGCGAAGCGCGCGAGACGAAGAACCAGCTGGGGTGAGTGAGGGAGTTGCGGTGCGGCCGTCTTGCCGCACGGACGGATGTGGGGACGATGCTTGCTGCTCGTCCCCCGCCGGGCTGGTGGCGGCGTTGACGGCAGGTGACGGGGAACGGCGAGTACGCCCGCCGACAGGGGCCATCTGGGCGACACAGGAAGCGAGCGCGGCCCGGCGCTCAGCGCAAGCCCGACGAGCGTCAGACATGGGCGTGATGGTCCGAGGAGAACGGGGTGGTGGAAGATGAATCCCGGCGCACCCCTACCTGGCGCGCCAAATGTCGGATTTCGGGTTCCGGCAGACCCTTGAGGTTCGAACACTGGGGTGCGCACGGAGATTTCGCCTCCTACCTACCTGCACCCCTCCGCCTTGCAAAGATCTAAACTAAGGAAAGAACAACACAAGAGACACAGGGTTTATACTGGTTCGGAACACCGTTGTGGTGTAATACCCTACTCCAGTGTGTGGTGTGGTGGATTGCCTCTTGGGCTGATGATGATGAACAATAAAAGGAAGAACAGCCTCGCGAGGGTATGTTCTTGGCTGGGGCGATGAACTGCTGGGAGGAGCTCAGTCACCCTTCTCTCTCTCTCTCTTTCTGATCTTCTCTATCCTTCCAACCCCCCGGCTAGCTCGCTCCTTTTCTCTGCCCTTCGATTCCTCTGGCTCGCCCTCTCCTTTTCTCTGCCCCTTTGCTCTATGGGTGGCTGGTCCTATTTAGAGAGGCACTGGTCCTCTTCCCAAATATCGAGCGGGAAGGGAGCCAACAATGGCGGGCTAATTTGAAGGGGGCAACTAGTATCAACTATCCTGACAAAAGTAGTCTTCGCTTACGCAAAGCTCTGGTGATGACGCCGTCTTGGGCTCCACGGTGACCACCGCCTCATAGTCCTCCTGGTCTTGGTCTCGTTGCACCGAAATGGCGGCGGCAGGCAAGAGCACCTTGGGAGCCACTTGGGCCGTGGGGGCTGAGCTCGCCCCAGCCGGCTCAGCCAGGCCTCGCGAGGACGACCGGGCAGGAGAAGCATGTGCATCGCGGTCACCCTCCTTCACGGGCAGAAGTGCTGCCACGGATGGAACCTCATGAATCCCCTTTGGCTTCTTTGCTGCGGGCGCTAGCCTATCCAAGAAATACGAACGTCAAGCCTCAGAAGTAGAGCAAGAAATAAAGACAAGAATCGAATGCTTACGGGTCGTCGCCAGTGAGCTCAAGCGGCCTCCGGCCAAATTTGAAGCCTGAAAGCCGGCTGGAAGGGTCAACCTCGGGAAGCTTGGAGGCGGAAGGAGCATCCGCGGTCCACCCCGGGGCCGGGGAAGACCCGCGGGAGATCAGCCCGGTCCTGTCCTTCTTCGGGATCGGGGGTGAGCTCCCGCCGTCCTGCTCGTCGTTGTCCTCGTCATCATCTTCGTCGTCATCCTCATCGTCATCACTCGGAGAGAGGCGGAGAACGCGGGACCTGCACCGGGGGAGAGGAGCCCTCGACTCTCCGTCAGTCGCCTCGGAGTCATGCCCTTTTCCCTGCTCCCCTCCTTC
The DNA here is from genome assembly GCF_002162155.2 of Triticum dicoccoides. Lineage (NCBI taxonomy): Eukaryota > Viridiplantae > Streptophyta > Magnoliopsida > Poales > Poaceae > Triticum > Triticum dicoccoides. Next base: position 158,935,864 of record NC_041392.1, on the reverse strand, counting down.
CTCCTCTTCATTGGAGTTGTTGGAGGGCACGTCCACCGGTTCCTCAGGAGTTTCCACAGGCACGGGCCCATCCCCGTTGAAGACGGGCATGGACTCCACTACCTGCTCCCAGTCGTCGCGGAGGAACAAGGGCGTAGGAGCGCCCGCCAACCTCGCCACATTGCCCCGACCAGAAATTGGAGGACATCGGCCAGATCTCCGTCGGCTAAGGCCGCGGGGCTCGGGCAGGGCCTCCACATCGGAAGTGAGTACTGCCGAAGCAGAGCCAGCTGGTGCTCCAGGAATTCCCTCAGCAGCGACGCGCTGGTCAGCTTCGCCGCCGCCATTTTGGCCGGCCTTAGATCCACGTCCATCTTCTCCAACATCAGCTTCGCGCGGGGGTCCGTGAGCTCCGCTCGACCCCAATCGCTGGAGCTCGTGGGCTGCTCCGTGGGCAAGATCAGCCGAGGGTGGATGCGCCCAGCATCCACCAAGACCCACTTGCTCCTGAAGCCCTCAATCCTTTTCCCGGGGTTCGAAATGGCAATGCCGCCACCGTACGCGATGAAGCTCGTGCACGCGAAAGCAGTACCACGAGAGGTCCGGAGGTAGAAGTAGTGGCGCATCAAGGCCACTGAGGGCTGCACCTCTACGTGAGCCTCGCAGTAATAGGCGAAGATTGCCAGGAGAAGGACGGAGTTGGGGTGGAGATGCAGGGCTTGTAGCTTATAGTGGCGGAGGACAGAGAAGAAGAACTCGGAGAAGGGAGGCACCAGGCCAGCAGCAATGGCACTTACGAAGAGCGGATAGAAGGTGCTCCCTTGACCCTCAGGGGTGGTGGAGCCGGCTTTAAACACCTTCGCCCCGTTGATGCCCCGCGCCGTCGCCATCCGGCGCAACCGGGCAAGGCTCGCCTCTGACACGTTCGGCGGGTCCAGGGCAGACGAGTACCAAGCTACGGCCGGGGGCTGACGAGGCGCCATGGCTTCCTAGGTCGCGCGATCGGAGTGGATCTGGAAATTTTTGGAGGAAGGAAGGAGAGGCGCAAGAAAGGGGATCTGAGCAGCAACCGGGGAAAGCAAGAAGCAAAGCCTAGGGGGACGCCGCCCCTTTATCAACTCGCGCGGTTGCTAGGGAGCCCACATCCAACCAACCGCCACGCGGTGCCCAGGGCCGCAGGCTGTTAGGGCCCGCGGCGCTTCGCTCTTGCCCTTCCGCCTCCCTGCACGGCCAAATCCGGGCACGCCTTGGGCCCGGGGGCTATTGTCGGCGTTCTGGGAACGGGGGTCCACAGACTTGCCTGCCTGCGGCCTGCGGCGTGGCTCAAAGGGGGGCCCAGCGCTGCCCATCTTCACCAACACAAACCCAAGACCCTCGCGAGGGGCCAAGCCTCGCGGGGCGGACGACGCGGAGCTTCCTCAGGCGCGGCCTCGTCAGGCTGGCTCACAAGGAGGCGGAGAGGTCAAGGCGGGGTACCTCACGAGGTGCCCATGACGCAAGCCATGACGACCGGGGGCGCCAGGCGGGTGCCAGCCCGCGCAGTGTCCTCCCTTCCTCTTTGGTGCAAAGGGGGCAAGCGCAGCCGCGGAGTACCGAGGCGTCAGGCAAAGGTTTCCATTTCGGTGCAACGAGACCAAGACCAGGAGGACTACGAGATGGAGGTCACCGTGGAGCCCAAGACGGCGTCATCACCAGAGCTTTGCGCATGCGAAGACTACTTTTGTCAGGATAGTTGATACTAGCTATCCCCCTTCAAATTAGCCCGCCATTGTTGGCTCCCTTCCCGCTCGATATTTGGGAAGAGGACCAGGGCCTCTATAAATAGGACCAGCCACCCACAGAGCAAAGGGGGCAGAGAAAAGAAGAGAGCCGAGCCGGAGGGTTGGAAGGATAGAGAAGATCAGAAAAAGAGAGAGGGAGAGAGAGAGAGAGAAGGGTGACTGAGCTCCTCCCAGCAGTTCATCGCCTCAGCCAAGAACATACCCTCGCGAGGCTGTTCTTCCTTGTATTGTTCATCATCATCAGCCCAAGAGGCAATCCACCATACCACACACTGTAGTAGGGTATTACACCACAATGGTGGCCCGAACCAGTATAAACCCTGTGTCTCTTGTGTTGTTCTTTCCTTAGTTTAGATCTTTGCAAGGCGGGGGTGGGGGGTGCAGGTAGGTAGGAGGCGAAATCTCCGTGCGCACCCTAGTGTTCGAACCTCAAGGGTCTGCCGGAACCTGAAATCCGACATTTGGCGCGCCAGGTAGGGGGTGCGCCGGGATTCGTCTTCCACCACCCCGTTCTCCTCCGAGCATCACGCCCATGTCTGACGCTCGTCGGGCCCGCGCTGAGCGCCGGGCCGCGCTCGCTTCCCGCGTCGCCCAGACGGCCCCTGTCGGCGGGCGTCCTCGCCGTTCCCCATCACCTGCCGTCAACGCCGCCACCGGCCCGGCGGGGGACGAGCAGCAAGCATCGTCCTAGCATCCGTCCGTGCGGCAAGACGGCCACACCGCGACTCCCTCGCTCACCCCAGCTGGTTCTTCGTCCCGCGCGCTCCGCGCGCCCATGGAGGCTCGGGCTGCACTCATCGCGGCGAACGAGCTCCTGCGCTACCGTCCCGTCGATGACGTCTACGAAGAATGGCTCGACTGCGTCGCCGAGCTCGTCCGCGCCGCAGGGGGCTCTCCTTCGCCGTCCGTTCCGCTGCACCGCACCCCGCCCCGCGTGGGCAATGATGCTCCGGCGGCGCCCCGGCCGTCTCCTCCTCAGGAAAGCGCCATGGCTCCAAGGCGCGTGGCCCCTGGGCGGAACCCGCTCCGTCAGGCGCCAGCGCAGCAAGAGTAGAGCTGTCAAGAAGTCCCTCGCCCGCAAGAAGCTGCCCGGGTACTCCCTGCTCCAGCACATCGCGACCATGCTCCTGCTACCGCGCGTCAAGACCCCGCGCTGCTCCCAGCTGCAGCACGCGGGGACATGCAAGACCAAGTTCCCCATCATCCAAGGCCTCCCGTGGCCACATCAAGCTGCCACGCCTTCACCGCCGAGTTACGCAACATCGCATGGCCCGGCAAGTTCAAGCCAGACTTGCCTCCCCGCTACGACGGCACGGCTAACCCTGCGGAGTTCCTCCAGCTCTACGAGCTGGGCATCGAATCTGCCAACGGAGACGAGAAGGTCATGGCGAACTGGTTCCCCATGGCACTCAAGGACGGGGCCCGCACTTGGCTCCTGAACCTGGCTCCAGGCACAATCTCCTCCTGGGACGAGATGCGCACCCGCTTCATCGCCAACTTCCAAGGCACTCGCGACCGGCCACCCGCTGTGAGCGACATGCGCCGCATCAAGCAGCAGCCCGAGGAGACCCTGCAGAAGTACATCCAGCGCTTCAACAACGCGCGCCTCAAGATTCCCAAGGTGACCGAGGAGGCCATCATCTCGGCCTTCTCCAACGGCGTGCGCAACGTCAAGATGAAGGAGGAGCTGGCGATGCATGAAGACATGTGCACTTCCCTGGAGCTGGTCAACTTGGCAACCAAGTGCGCCAGGGCCGAGGAAGGGCGTCTCTCCCTCCTCGAGCTGCCTGCCACAGACCCAGAAGAGAAGAAGCCCAAGGCCAAGGATGTGAAGCGCAAGGGGGCTGTCGTGCTCGCGGCAGAACCAGACACCAAGCAGGGCAGAGATCAGCCCGACCCTTCCAAGGGCAGCCGGTATTGCGTGTACCATGACCTCCACACCCACAACACCAATGAATGTCAAGAGCTTCGAGCCGTGCGAGAAGGAAGGATCGGCCGTCGCCCTGACCGCAGTGACCGGGGCTACGGCCGAGGAGGAGGAAGGAACGCAGGACGCTGGGAAGACCATGGCCCGCGCCAAGGGTGGCACGATCAACCTCGCGAGGATCGCTGGCAAGACCCGCCTCGCGAGGGAGGCTGGAGAGATCAGCCTCGCGAGGGAGACTGGAGGGATCAGCCTCGCGAGGATCGCCCGCAAGGCAACGCAGGCCTCCCGCCGCTGCCACCGCAGCCAAGGAGAAATGAGGACCGCCACCAGGACGAGGGGGCTGGGGGCTTCCAGGAGCCCCGCGCGATCGCCTGCATCTTGGGCGGGGCACAAGCCCCAGCCTCTCAGCGCATCTTCAAGCCGTTCGCCCCGAAGTGATCGCAGTCCTCCCCAGGCTCGAAGCCACGCGCCCTCTTAGGTGGTCGGCGTGCGCCATCACTTTCAGCTCAGCAGATCAGCTCAAGTGTGCGACTACAGCCAGAGTCCTCCCGATGCTTTGTTCCCCAATCATCAGCAACGTGGTGGTTACCAAGACCCTCATCGATGGCGGGGCAGGGCTCAACGTCCTGTTCGTGGAGACATTCAACAACCTCCAAGTGCCCTACAGCCAGCTTCAGCCAACCAAGCCTTTCTCCGGCATCACCGACGGCTCCACGGTCCCGATTGGGCAGGTCCGCCTCCCTGTCACCTTCGGGGCACGCGACAACTACCGCACCGAGCTCATCGACTTCGACGTCGCTCACATTCGCCTGCCGTACAACGCCATCCTTGGTTACCCAGCGTTGGCCAAGTTCATGGCCGTAACTCACCACGGCTACAACGTCCTCAAGATGCCAGGAAGCGGCGGAGTCATCACGGTGCCCTGTGAAGAGAAGGACACGGTGTGTTCCCTGAACGAGCCTTTCAAGCCGCGTCACTGGAAGACCTGGATCGTGGAAGCAGGAGGCCTCCCGAGACCGCCCCTAAGAAGAAGAAGACATCGTCCGGCCTGACAACTCAGGAGGCAGGCCCCTCTGGGCCCGCGCCTGCCCAGGGGGACCTCCTTCCATCGCATAGGAAAGCGCGCCCGGTGCCCTCCTCAGGCAGGGCTCGGGGGCTCTCCCCTGGAGGGCCACCGACCTAGCTAGGGTCACGAGGGAGGCGCTTGGGCACCACATGGAGGCGTGTTTCGAAGCACGTTTCCTTCAAGAAGGAGCAAGGCAAGGAGACCCAGACCCTCAGGAGTTCGTCAGTAAGGCCATTCAGGAGTTACAGGAGTCAAGAGTCATGAAAGGCGGCCGCCGCCTACCAGCAGTGGCTCCCCATCCAGGCGAGGATGGTGGGCTGCGCGTCTGCATCGACATACTAGGGCTCAACCGAGTCGCCTCTCTGGAGCGCCTCTGGCCCTCGCGAGTGGGGCGCTGTGGAGGCCCACCCCACAGCTACGTTCACATGCCTTACGGCTTGTCGAACGCGGCTGACACGTACCAGCGCCTCATGAGGGGCATCACGGAGGCATGAGAGGCCAGGCGTTCCGCAGCCCTGGCGGGGATGGAGATGGCCCGTGAGGAGCCGCCAGCGCCTCCGAAGCCTCCCGAGGCCCCTGGGCCTGGGGGCTCATGAGGATCGGCTCCCGCAGCCCACCGAGCCTGCTACATCAACGCTCTTTCGTCCTCAACATCATCAGGTGACATCTTTCGAGTTTTATTTCTAGCTGGGAGCGCCCCCCAGGGCTGCATTATTCCCAGGCCGCGTGGGTCCGTCCCTGCGGCGTGTATCCCTTTTTTATTCCATGTTGTTAGCTTACCTTGTTGGGGGTGCCCCTCGGGCTGCATGATCCCCAAGTCGCTCGGGCCTGACCCAGTGATGTCCGCGTTCCCAGCATCTATTTGAACGAATCCACTCCTTCGCGGCTAATGTGTTTTACCTAGTTGCCTGCTCAGCTGACGCCAACTAACGGAGCTGCTCTCAAACGGCACGATGCTTGCGCATGGGTCCATCCGTGCAACGCCGAAAAACCTGGATGGCTGAGCTCTGGCCGCGGCAGCCCCGCATAGCGTCACCTCGTCAAGCCTTCAGTGCCTCACTACCCCTCGGAAGCAACCAATGGCTGACTGTCAATTGTCATGGAAACCCCTTGTTTTTTTCATGATGGACCTGCAGGGCCTCCTACAGGAGCTGCGTCAGGCGAGGCCCTTGCGGTGTCTCCTCCGCCCTCGTTCACGCGAACCGCTTGCACATTAAAGGGGGGGGTGCCTGAGCATCGCGACTCAGGGCTCCTACTAGCTCTCCAGCCCTCACCCTCTGGCCTTGACCACGGCATCACGACCTGGCATACTAGCGACGGCTGAGACTCGCTCGAGGGCCGGGACCCAAGGACGTAGAGCAGAAAGGGGAGCAAAGGCGAGAGGGGAGAGACACACGAGGACCTCGCCGAGCAACCTCGCGCCTGCCGATGCACGGACCCGGCGACACACCGAGAGCGCCCCTGATCCTCGAGATAAGTCATCACCCGGAAGCGCCAGCTGCCGTGGCACCATCCCCGCACCTAATGCTATCCCGTGTTAGCGACGCCGCTCTCCTTTCTCACCAAACGACGGCTGCTTGGGCGCCAAAGGGGACCTCCTAAGCATCGCGACTCAGGGGCTCTTACCGGACTCCGGGTCGCTCACCTCCTGGCCTTGACCACGGCATCGCGACCTGGCATACCAGCGACGGCTGAAGCCACCTTGGTTTGGGACCTATCGGCGCAGAGCACCAAGCCCTCGTGAGGTTCGAAAGGGAGGACTGAGCTAAGACGGAATGAGCGACTCGCGCAATTCTACGACAAGGGTTGTATTAACAAACAGGATCACATGCACCTTACAAGCCCCCACGGGGCGTGTTTTTGATTCCTCGCAGGGAACAGATCCTCAAGGGACACAAACTATGCACGACCCTACAAAAGACGCCATCATCAACAGTGGGCCACCAAGCACCGACGCCAACCCCATCCAAATTGGAGTCGACGGTGGCCTGACGAGCCCGCCCTGCTCTAGGAGCGGCGCCGGCTTGGGGGCTCGTAGCTGTAGTCGCTCGTCTCCGGAGTCGCGAAGAGCTCGCCGGAGTCGCGAAGAGCTCGCCGGAGTCGCTGGAGCCTTTGACGCTTCCACCGCCTGAGGAGCCGCCAAGGGAGCGGTTGGCAGGCCCAGTCCTCGTCGTGGCAGGGTCCGGGCCACCTTTCCCGGGGCAGCACTCCAGCCGGCGCCCGCTCGCATCGAAGACCTTGAAGAGCATCACCGAAGCACCGTCGTAATCCAAGTGGACCGCAAAGACGCCCCTTACCCTGCAAACCCGGGCGATCTCTCTCCAGCCCCGAGTCATGAAGACCTCACCCGGGGCAACGACCGCGACCTCTGCCTCGGTCGCGAGGGTGCTGCAGCCGGTGTGCTGCAGCCAGAGCTCCAGGGGCTCCCCCTTTGGGATGATGGAGGCGAAGAAGGGAGGAAGGCGGATCCAAGACTGAAGAGGAATGGCGACGTGAAGCACGAACTCTCGGGAGGAGCCCTCGGTGTGGACCCCAGGGGGGACGACCCACACCTTCGTGACCCGTCGGCGCCGAGGGCGGCGCCGCCCATGGCGGTCAGCATCAGCTCCTTCGGGGCCCTCGACGTGGGCGTACAATGGCAGCGGGAACCCCGGCGGCACCTGCTCGCACCCAGGCCTCGGCACCACCTGAAGGCCCCCCTCGTCCGGGCCACGGGGGGCGAGCCGTTTCTTCGGCGGGAGCGGGTCCGGTTCCTCTCGAGGAGCTTTTCCCTTCTCTGCCGTCGAGAACCGCCGGATCGGAGCCATCGCAACAAGACAGAGCAAGGATCGGGAAGAAGGAGAAGCAATGAGGGATGGACTGGAAGGGCGCGCGCTGTTCCGTACTTAGGGCCGGCGAAGGCCAACCGCCTACCTCCATGATTGCAGGTAATCATGACCCACTTTGCATGCAGGGACTTGTCCAATCCGTGCAGTTGCCGAGGCGCCATGGGGAAGTGGAGACGCCCACGACCAACCAACCGCCACGCGGCGCCCAAGGCTGCAGGCTGTTAGGGCCCGCGGCGCTTCGCTCTTGCCCTTCCGCCTCCCTGCACGGCCAAGTCCGGGCACGCCTTGGGCACGGGGGCTACTGTCGGCGTTCTAGGAACGGGGGTCCCCAGACTTGCATGCCTGCGGCGTGGCTCAAAGGGGGGCCGAGCGCGGCCCATCTTCACCAACACAAACCCAAGACCCTCGCGAGGGGCCAAGCCTCGCGGGGCGGACGACGCAGAGCTTCCTTAGGCGCGGCCTCGTCAGGCTAGCTCACGAGGCGGCGGAGAGGTCAAGGCGGGGTACCTCACGAGGTGCCCATGACGCAAGCCATGACGATCGAGGGCGCCAGGTGGGTGCCAGCCCGCGCAGTGTCCTCCCTTCCTCTTTGGTGCAAAGGGGGCAAGCGCAGCTGCGGAGTACCGAGGCGTCAGGCAAAGGTTGCCATTTCGGTGCAATGAGACCAAGACCAGGAGGACTACAAGACGCAGGTCACCGTGGAGCCCAAGACAGCGTCATCACCAGAGCTTTGCGCAGGCGAAGACTACTTTTGTTAGGATAGTTGATACTAGTTGTCCCCCTTCAAATTAGCCCGCCATTGTTGGCTCCCTTCCCGCTTGATATTTGGGAAGAGGACCAGGGCCTCTATAAATAGGACCAGCCACCCACAGAGCAAAGGGGGTAGAGAAAAGAAGAGAGCCAAGCCGGAGGGTTGGAAGGATAGACAAGATCAGAAAGAGAGAGAGAGAAGGGTGACTGAGCTCCTCCCAGCAGTTCATCGCCCCAGCCAAGAACATACCCTCGCGAGGCTGTTCTTCCTTGTATTGTTCATCATCATCAGCCCAAGAGGCAATCCACCACACCACACACTGGAGTAGGGTATTACACCACAACGGTGGCCCGAACCAGTATAAACCCTGTGTCTCTTGTGTTGTTCTTTCCTTAGATTAGATCTTTGCAAGACGGAGGGGTGCAGGTAGGTAGGAGGCGAAATCTCCGCGCGCACCCCAGTGTTCGAACCTCAAGGGTCTGCCAGAACCCGAAATCCGATAATGCGTGTGAGAGATGGGTCGGGAGGTATGGAAGGATGATAAGGGGAGACGACATGGTTGTGGTAAGCATACGTAACTACATAGGAAGATCAACTGTCGTGTGTCCGAGAAAGGGAGAGACATAACTAGTGAGGTAAGTCTATCGGTGCATGGGGAAAAAGAATTATAGTCGACCTAGCTATATGTAGGGAGATCGGTACGTATACATGCATGCATGTGTTAGAAGCAAACAAGGTCCGGAGAGACAGACAGGGGGAGAGGGGTGCGGCTAGGAGGTGGTGCTAGAGGCCTACTATGTCGAGGGGGAGGAGTGTGCGAGTATGAGATCGATGAAAAGAGGGGCGGGAGTGTGCACCTGCGTGGAACCGTATTGGACATAGGGGGCATGGATGGTGAGAAGAGAAGAGGGGAAGTATGTGTTTGTGGTAGGCACACTTGGCTAGAGAGGTATATCGGCAGGTGTGTGCCGGAAAGAAGGAGCCGGGGGGCCTACACACACCGTGGGTGAACGACCTAAAGAGAAATAATGAACGTGCGCGATGGAGGGGACGCGGAGGGAGGGTGAGAGGGAGGCGGGCCTGTGCATGCACGATAGAAAGTTAGCACTAGCTAGCTACAAAGAGAAGAGGACCGTGAAGGTGTAAAACATGAACAGAGATCATAATTCATTATAAAAAAGTGGATACGAATACTTGAAGAAGATATCATAATGTATAACAATGATTATAATTTGGGCTAATGTGTGGCTTTTGCAGCTCAGGGCTAAATACTTGTCATAATGTAGGGGGCGGGGCACTATACTTTGTGTGATAAACATGGTGTACATATGGAACATGGTTTAGATTATGAATATCTAGTTAGTACATCAAATGTAGTATTATTTGGAATCAACATCAAGTGTATTCAAAAAATTGAATTTGAGTTCATATAGTACACATAGTTCATATCTATCTCTATAGTAATCATGTGGTGTGTTGTTAAGGTAATACACGAATGATGGTTGAAGTTGGCAACAATCATGATTGTAGGTTCTTATTGAAATAGAGAAACAAATTCAAATTTAGTTCGAATTGCAGTGGTAGTATAGACATTTGGGATGCACTAAAATTTTCGTATGAGTAGGTTAGATGCATTAGGCTGGCCATAGTGGGAGTAACATAACCAATAACATGCACTTGGGACTAGCAAACATGCTTATGTGGCACATAATTAAAGAAGAGAGACAGGATTAGAGTAACATAGGTATATACCGTATCATGTTAAATGCTATGCTACTTTGTGTCATGCATGGCAATAAATATGATCATCTATGGTACTACTTTATGATATTATGCACTATGGAGGTAGTATCATACACTAGTATCCTTTGTCGAAGCTTTGATCTATATGTTGTCATCAATTACCAAAAAGGGGGAGATTGAAAGTGCAACTATCCCTGGGTGGTTTTGGTAATTACTAACAACATATAGCTCATTGAACTAATGCTACTTCAAGATGACTATTTCAGGAAGTTCAGTGATTGGCATGGCATGGATTAGAAATGTGGACCCCTCAAAATGCTGAGGACACACATTGGCTCAAGCTCAAGACTCTACATTTTCATTTTAGTGATCCAAGATCACATTGAGTCCATAGGAAAAGCCAATACTATTAAAAGGGGATGAGGTGTTGCTTAATGGTTTGCTTGTACAAAATGCTTAGTGATATGCTCCAAAAACCCTCAACCACTTTTTCATATCCACATATGTCCCAAACCAAAAGTCAAACTCGGCCCTACCGATTTGTTCTATCCGGCACCACCGAGTTCATTTGACATAGCCACTGCCAGAAACCCTAGTCACTTCGGTCTCACCGATAGGGATCTCGGTCTCACCGAGATGGGATTGCAAACTCTCTGTTTCCCTTCGTAACATTTCAGTCCAATTGAGATGAGCGATCGGTCCCACCGAGTTTGCAATTTAAACTCTCTGTTTCCCCTTTGTAACGTTTTGGTCTCACTGAGATGAGCAAATCGGTCCCACCGAGTTTGCCTGACCAACTCTTTGGTTAGCTTATTACCAAAATTGGTCTCACCGAGTTTGTGTAATTGGTCTCACCGAGATTACGTTATGCCCTAACCCTAATGAAATTGGTCCCACCAAGTTGACATGTTGGTCCCACCGAAAAGCCTAACGTTCACATTTCAAACTAAATCGGTCTGACCGAGTTTTCTGATTCGGTCCCACTGAGTTTGGTGAATTGTGTGTAACTGTTAGATTTTGTGTGGAGGCTATATATACCCCTCCACCCACTCTTCATTCGTGGAGAGAGCCATCAGAACATGCCTACACTTCCAGCATACATTTTCTGAGAGAGAACCACCTACTCATGTGTTGAGATCAAGATATTCCATTCCAACCACATAAATCTTGATCTCTAGCCTTCTCCAAGTTACTTTCCACTCAAATCATCTTTCCACCAAATCCAAATCCGTGAGAGAGAGTTGAGTGTTGGGGAGACTATCATTTGAAGCACAAGAGCAAGGAGTTCATCATAAACACACCATCTATTAACTTTTGGAGAGTGGTGTCTCCTAGATTGTTTAGGTGTCACTTGGGAGCCTCCGTCAAGATTGTGGAGTTGAACCAAGGAGTTTGTACGGGCAAGGAGATCGCCTACTTCGTGAAGATCTACCCTGGTAAGGCAAGTCCTTCATGGGCTATGGCCATGGTGGGATAGACAAGGTTGCTTCTTGGTGGACCCTTCGTGGGTGGAGCCCTCCGTGGACTCGCGTAACTGTTACCCTTCGTGGGTTGAAGTCTCCATCAACGTGGATGTACGATAGCACCACCTATCGGAACCACGCCAAAAATCTCCGTGTTTACATTGCGTTTGCTCCCTCCAAACTCCTCCCTTTACCTTCATATGCAAATGTTTTACATTCCGCTACTATACTCTTAGACTTGTATGTGTAGGTTGATTGCTTGACTTGTGCTAAGTTGCTAAAATCGTCCAAGACTTAAAATTGGGAAAAGGCTAGATTTTTATTTGGTCAAGTAGTCTAATCACCCCCCTCTAGACATACTTTCAATCCTACAAGTGGTATCAGAGCTTTGGTCTCAATTTGCCTTGATTTCTATAACTTTTGGTGATCATAGCCTTGGTTTCACAACCTAGAAGAGTATGGCGTCTAGCGAGGGAAATTACCACCGTAGAGGTCCTTACTTTGATGGTACTAATTTTGCTAGTTGGAAGCATAAGATGAAAATGCATATTTTTGGACATAACCCCGTCATTTGGGCTATTGTGTGTATTGGCTTGCAAGGTGAATTCTTTGCTGGGAGAGAACCAAACCAAGAAGCTACCGCGAAAGAGTTGAAGATGCTACAATACAACACTCAAGCTTGCAATATCCTCTTCAACGGATTGTGCCCCGAAGAATTCAACAAAATCAGCCGTCTTGAGAATGCGAAGGAAATTTGGGATACTTTGATTGATATGCACGAGGGTACTGACTCCGTCAAGGAATCCAAATTGGATGTGCTTCAAAGTCAACTTGACAAGTTGAAATGAAGGATGGTGAAGGTGTCGCTGAAATGTACTCTAGGCTTGCTCTCATCACAAATGAGATTGCCGGCTTAGGAAGTGAAGAGATGACTGATAGATTCATCATCAAGAATATCCTGAGAGCCTTGGATGGAAAATATGATACTGTGTGCACATTGATCCAAATGATGCCCAACTACAAAGATATCAAGCCAACGGAAGTCATTGGAAGAATTGTTGCTCATGATATGTCACTCAAGGATAAGGAAGAGCTTCACAACATGTCAAGTGGTGCTTACAAAGCCTCATGTGATGCTCCTACATCATCAAGTGAGAAACAAACCTTCAATGAGGAATTGAGCCTAATGGTGAAGAATTTCAACAAGTTCTACAAGAGTAGAAGCAAGGAAAGAAGTTCCAAGTCAAGGTCCTACAATGACAAAAGATCTTCTAGTCGTGAGCGTAATTGCTACAACTATGGAAGACCCGGACACTACTCCAATGAGTGTACGACCCCCTACAAAAGAAGAGAAGATTCACCCAAAAGGAGAAGTAGAAGAGAAGAATCACCACCAAGAGAGAGAAGGAGTAGAGATGACCGTTATGAACGAAGAACCTCTCGGAGGAGCAAGGATTCGGAAAGGAAGGACAAATCATCAAAGAGCTACACAAAACGAAGACATCAAGCTCATGTTGGTGAATGGGTATCTGGCTCCGACTCCGACCATCACTCTGAAAGAAGCTATCACTCCGACTATGAATATAATCAAGATGAAGGTGTTGCCGGTCTAGCACTTGTGTCGACCAACTCCTACGACATATTTGACTCACCTAATGAAGGGATTGGAAGATGCTTCATGGCTAAAGGCCCAAAGGTATCACACCCCGAGTATGTTGATTTCAATAGTGATGAAGATGATTTGTTAGGTGATGATGATTTACTTTTTGACAACTCTAGTGATGAAACTATGATGAACTTGCTATTAATCATGCTAATCAAGATAAAATGAATGATGATGATAAGAAGGAGATTGAGCGTCTAACTAAAGAACTAAACACTCTTAAGTTAGCTCATGAAACTACCTTGGAAGATCATCAAGAACTTTTAAAGACTCATGAGAAGTTACGCTTTGAAAAGCTCAACCTTGAGCAGGAGCATGGGTTCTTAAAAGCGATCAATGATGATCTTCGCAAGAAAAGTTCTTCTTACATTGCCAAGCGTTTACTCTTGTCTACTTACATGCCACAAGTTAAATCTAGTAACAAGAATAAGAAAGATTCTTCTAGTAGTAACAATAATCATGCTAAATCCAATGTTGTTACTCCTAGTAGTTCTCTTGATTCAACTAATGATTCTCTTAGCCAAGTTACACTTGAGCAAGAAAATAGGTTATTGAAGGGAATCATAGAGAAATGTGTTTACAAGAGCCTTGTCGGAAGTAAGCAATTTGAGGAAATATTACACAAGCAAGGAAGGCATCGGAAGAATCAAGGTGTTGGTTTTGAATGAAAGTTCAATGCCAATGGAGTTGAGTGGGAAGAAGATCAATACCCCAAGACGAAGTTTGTTCCTCAACAAGAGAAGTATGATCCTACTTCTTTCCAAGGGACACAAGATCAAGATGATCTTCTACCACAAGACCACAAGCAAAAAGGCCAGGACAAGCTTCAAGAGGAAATTGATGCATTTGAAGAAGCTACTAAGACCTTGGTCAAGTGGGTTCCCAAGACAACATCAAGTTCTACTTCATCAAGTACGACTACAACTCCAAGGATTCCCATCAAGATGATGTGGATCCCGAAGAAGAAGAACTAGATAGTTCTTGAGGGTGACTCCGCCAACATACTTCACTCACATTATCTTGGCAAGGACAAGTGCAAACAACTTCCACATCTTGCACTAGTTCAAGGAGCCACAAACCCTCTTGTTGGTAAGACAAGGGACAAGGTAATCTAATGTTTCCATGGACATCATCTTGTGTGTACATCACTCTATGTCTATGGATATCCTTGTTTGTTCCTTGTGGGACTAACCTGTATAGGTATATGGATTGCTCCAAATGATCTACATCAACCTTGAGCATCCACATCTTCAACATCTACATGAAGTCATCATCGACAAAATCCAAGGTTAGTTCATCCCTCTTAGGGGGGATATCACATCTAGGGGGAGTTTTACTCTAATCAATTGAGCTAAAGCAACTCTAATGGCGTGAACACAACAATTCTTTATGTAAAAGTGGTAACCCCACTTGTGCTTAAACGAAGAGTATGACCTATGATCAAATGTTCTCATTTGACTCCTAAGTCAATATACTCATATATAGATGACCTAGTAATCGCCAATTGCTTGATAGATGCTAGAGTGTTTGTGCATGCTTTGTCACATATTTCATTTGCCATTTTATTGTGTGAGCATGTTGATTGCATATTTTTCCTCATTCAAGGACATCCACTTGTTGTTTTGATTGATTGGATTTTTTCTCTATTGCCAAGTGGATGGACAAGAATGCCTAAGAACCTCCTCTAGCCGCCTATGCTTTTCTTGTCTCAAGCTCTATTCATGCTACATCACAAAATTTGATCAAGTCAGATTCGAACCACTCTGTGTGAGGAGCACTCGGAGTCCCCGATTTGTGATAGACTTAAATTTCCAAAACCTCTCTGTGCACTTTGGTCTGACCGATCCATTCACTTTAGTCACACCAAGTTCACTCACTTGATCTTGGTTTTCAATCTCGGTGCAACGGATTTGAAATTTTCGGTCACACCGAGTTGCAATAACAACTTGAGATTCTGCATCTCGGTGCCACCGAGTTGTTCCACTCGGTCACACCAACAGGGTGAGGATATATATACCCACGAGTGAGATTTTGGAAATTTCTTCAAAACCCTCCATCCCACGCGTGTCCTGCTCTGCCGCCTCAGGTCTCTAGATTGTTTTCTCGTCACCAGCGACCTCCCGCCACTGGTTTCTGATACGTCTCCAACGTATCTATAATTTTTGATTGTTCCATGCTATTATATTATCTATTTTGGATGTTTAATTGGATTTATCATGTACTTTTATATTATTTTTGGGACTAACCTATTAACCAAAGGCCCAATGCAAATTGCTGTTTTTTTGCCTATTTTAGTGTTTCGCAGAAAAGGGATATCAAACGGAATCCAAACGGAATGAAACCTTCAGGAGAGTTATTTTTGGAACAAACGCAATCCAGGAGACTTGGAGTGGACGATAAGGAAGCAACGAGGCGGCCACAAGGTAGGGAGGCGTGCCCCCACCCTCTTGGGCCCCTCGTGGCTCCACCAACCTACTTATTTCGCCTATATATACTCATATACCCCGAAAACATCCAAGAGCACCACGAAACCCTAGTTCCATCGCCGCAACCTTCTGCACCTGGGAGATCCCATCTTGGGGCCTTTTCCGGCGCTCTGCCGGAGGGGGAATCGATCACAGAGGGCTTCTACATCAACACCATAGCCTCTTCGATGATGTGTGAGTAGTTTACCACAGACCTTTGGGTCCATAGTTATTAGCTAGATGGCTTCTTCTCTCTCTTTTGATCTCAATACAAAGTTCTCCTTGATTCTCTTGGATATCTATTCGATGTAATTCCTTTGGCGGTGTGTTTGTCAAGATCCGATGAATTGTGGGTTTATGATCAAGATTATCTATGAACAATATTTGTTTCTTCTCTGAATTCTTATATGTATGATTTGATATCTTTGCAAGTTTCTTCGAATTATCAGTTTGGTTTGGCCTACTAGATTGATCTTTCTTGCAATGGGAGAAGTGCTTAGCTTTGGGTTCAATCTTGCGGTGTCCTTTCCCAGTGACAGCAGGGGCAGCAAGGCACATATTGTATTGCTTCCATCGAGGATAAAAAGATGGGGTTTATATCATCTTGCTTGAGTTTATCCCTCTACATCATGTCATCTTGCCTAATGCGTTACTCTGTTCTTATGAACTTAATACTCTAGATGCATGCTGGATAGCGGTCGATGTGTGGAGTAATAGTAGTAGATGCAGAATCGTTTCGGTCTACTTGTCACAGACGTGATGCCTATATACATGATCAAGCCTAGATATTCTCATAACTATGCGCTTTTTATCAATTGCTCGACAGTAATTTGTTCACCCATCGTAGATTATGCTATCTTGAGAGAAGCCACTAGTTAGACCTATGGCCCCCAGGTATATTTTCCATCATATTAATCTCCCGCCAACTAGCTATTTATGTCGCTGTTTATTTTGCAATCTTTACTTTCCAATCTATATCATAAAAATACCAAAAATATTTATCTTATTATCTCTATCAGATCTCACTTTTGCAAGTGGTCGTGAAGGGATTGACAACCTCTTTATCGCGTTGGTTGCCAGGTTCTTGATTGTTTGTGCAGGTACAAGGGACTTGCGTGTAATATCCTATTGGATTGATACCTTGGTTCTCGAAAATTGAGGGAAATACTTACGCTACTTTGTTGCATCACCCTTCCCTCTTCAAGGGAAAACCAACGCATGCTCAAGAGGTAGCAGTTTCCATCGCCGTCAACGGGATTCTGCCCCGCCATTGTCGCCGTAGCGAACTCACCACCAAACTAGGGTATGAGTTTGATCTTTTGTGCTAATTCCTTACTCCGATTCCTAGCACATTGCTTTTCCATGATCATTACCACATATGAAATCAATCTATCCAGCGAACTCATCCTTAGATTAGGTTTGATTCGAAAATTTAGGGTTAGGTCTCTGCCGAACTCATCTTGGACCGACCGAGTTGTAGAAATTGGTCTCACCGATTGGGCTTAGGCCATTGCACATGCGCTTTTCGGTCTGACCGAAAATTACAAATCAGTGCGACCAAGTTCAACTTTCATTGAAACCCTAGCAATCTCGGAGCCACCGAACTGTGACTTGGTCTGACCGAGTGCACTAGTTTAGACTCCAAAAGTTGCTTCGGTATCACCGAGTTTAACAAATCGGTAGCTCTGAAATGATATTCGTGGAGAACTAAAACTAAGTTTTTGACTCATCTGTTTTTTAAAAAACTATGCACTTTGTGATGCTCATCCACTCTACCTCATCTATATCTATTCACAGGGTTTGCTGTCAGTTTGCTTGCCAGAATGTCTGACCGGAGTGATATCCAGAACAAATCAGAAGAGCAACTGCAAATGAGTGAGGGCACTAGTACCTAAAGAAGCTATGATGAGGGTAGCATGAGCACTCCCAGTAATTTGCCCAAGGCAGCCACCGGATCAAGGAAGAAGAGAACCTCAGATTCTGAGGATGAGGACTATGTGGCTACAGAGGCGGAAATGAGCTCCATTAAGAAAGTCTCGAAGAAGGAATATGGCACTGCTGCTTCAACCAAGCCTGGCTTGCATAAGAAGGTACCAACTAAGAGAGTCCCAATGTCTAAGGCTAGGGCCTCCACTTAGGAACCTTCCAAATGAACTGGAGGAGAGGCTGCTGGTGAAGATAAGAAGAAGAAGGAGAGAAAGAGAGGAAGATGGTGCAAGAAGGTGGACCCCATGGCAGAATTTGAAAGGCATTCTTCTGAAGAACAAGAGGAAGAGGATGCTGAACCAGCACCCAAATCCCAGAAGCTTATGGGGGATGCTATTAAGTCAGGGGCTGCTCCTTCAAAGCCCAAGACTGCCCCCAAAGCTATTGCTCAATCTCAGAAGCCTTCAAAGCCCAAGAGGAGCACCAGGAACATTCCAGCTGAAGAGACAAACAAGGCCCCAATGCCAGAGATGGAAGAAGAAGATGCTGAAGCCCAAGTGCTCAAGAAACTGAAACCAAAGATACCAGACCATAATGACACCCATCAAGTGGCAGAGGATATGAGCATCAGGAAGGATGCAAGTCTGAGACTTTGGAGACAGTCTGATCCCTATGCTGTGAGAAGGAAGACTATTGTGGACTACAGGTTCCACACCAAAGAACAACAAGATTTCTATGAGACCATTCCGTTGGACAAGAAACCTATAGTCTGTGATATGAAGTGGGTTGATTGGGAATTCATTGATGAGAATGAAGACTATTTTCCAGGTGTACATGAAAGCTTCAAAGCTTGTGGAGTTGACAAGTTTGTTGGTCAGAAGTTGACAAAATGGAATGATGAACTCATCATGCAATTCTACTCAACTGTTCATTTTTATCCAGATGGTAGGATTGTATGGGTGTCTGAAGGTACAAGGTACCAGTCAACTGTTGATGAGTGGGCCAAGTTTATCATTGCCCCTGAAGAGCATGAGGATGATTTGGATGTCTATGCCAATAAGAAGAAAGACCATAACTCTATGGCAAACATGTACAAGGAGATCCCAGACAAATAAATTGATACACATAGATTTGGATCTGTACATTACCTGTTGTATGGTCTAGCTACAATCAACATAATCTTGAGGCATACTATATTGCCCAAATCTGGAGATCAAAAGAGGATCAGAGGCCATTCAATCAACTTGCTGCAGATATTTCATGTGCCTCAGAAATTCAAGGTCATGAGCCCGATTGTTGAAACAATCAAGAGGACAGCTGCAGATCAGAAGATATCTTGTGGGTATGCTCCACACATTCAGGTGCTCGTCAACTCCAAGATGGGCACATGCACTTCTTTTTTTTAGAGAAGGAGCACTTACCCTTGAGACCAGAATTTGAGGATAACAGGGTTGTGATGAATGAGGATGATCCCACCTCAGTGCAAGCACAAGAGAAGAGAGCAAAGGCAAAGGCAGAAAAAGCTGTAAATATGCCAAGTGTTGACGAGGCATCTCAAGTGTTCTTAAAGACAAAACAAGATCAGCTAGCTTATCTAATTCAAGCAACTATGAGGATTGAGAAGGGCTTGGCCACCCTGACTCAGAATTAGGAGAGCTTGGAGAGGATCATCGAGACCAAGTTTCATGATCTTGATCTGAAAGTAACTGAGATACAAACTGCAGTTGAGCAGCTCCGGGAGGAAGCAGAGGAGAAGAAAGGGAAGGCAACCATAGATGCTTTTCAAAGAGTGCCTAGAGGTCAGAGGTCTGCTGCAGTACCCATGGCTGACACCAGAGCAACTACTTCAGCACCAGCAGCAACAGCTTCAGTGCCACCTCCAATTGCCACTCCACCAGCTCCAACAACATCTACATATGCCTTCGTCCTTGGAGTCCTCTCTACACCACCTCCCGAAGATCAAGCCTAGAGAGACGCATAGCACTATGCATTTTGAAACTTTTTGGTAACTTGTTGCCAAAGGGGGAGAAATGTATAGATCATAGGCTTCGAGAGAGAGTGTTTTGCCTCTTTTCTCTTTCTTGCTATTTGGTTGAAACTCTTGTGTGTGCTTGTTTAATAATCTTTATGTCTAAGTGTGAGATACTTGTATGATCATGTGTTTGATCATATCATACTTTAATGTTTGCTTGGAAGATATTATCTGTTTTATCCCATATATGATCATTCAATTTGCTTGGTGATGAGTGCATGCTTTTAACTTCTATCATTTTGAGCGCTCCACCAAGATGTATGTGACATGGAAGAGTAACCGAAGATCCTAATCGATTGTGCATTTGCATTCAAAAGCAAATTTTAAATAATGCACAAATTTAGGGGGAGCTCTTGCTTGTCACACACTTCTCAAAGCGATGATGTATTTAAATCTTATTATCCTTTGTCGAAGCTTTGATATATATGTTGTCATCAATTACCAAAAAGGGGGAGATTGAAAGTGCAACTATCCCTGGATGGTTTTGGTAATTACTAACAACATATAGCTCATTGAACTAATGCTACTTCAAGATGACTATTTCAGGAAGTTCAATGATTGGCATGGCGTGGATTAGAAATGTGGACCCCTCAAAATGCTAAGGACACACATTGGCTCAAGCTCAATGATACGTCCATTTTGCATCATGCTTTTATATCGATATTTATTGCATTATGGGCTGTTATTACACATTGTATCACAATACTTATTCCTATTCTCTCTTATTTTGCAAGGTTTACATGAAGAGGGAGAATGCCGGCAGCTGGAATTCTGGGCTGGAAAAGGAGCAAATATTAGAGACTTATTCTGCACAACTCCAAAAGTCCTGAAACTCCACGGAAGTCAGTTTCAGAATATATAAAAATATTGGGCGAAGAAACTACCGGAGGGGGGCCACCCACCATCGACGAGGGTGGGGCGCGCGCCCTCCCCCCCTGAGCACGCCCCCTGCCTCGTGGACCCCCTGGCAGGCCTCCGGTGCCCATCTTTGTTTATATGAAGTCTTTCGCCCTGGAAAAAATCATAAGCAAGCTTATGATTCAAAACTCCGCCGCCACGAAGCGGACCAATCTAGGGCTCCGGCGGAGCTGTTCTGTCGGGGAAACATCCCTCCGGGAGGGGGAAATCATCACCATCGATCCTCTTAGTGGGAGGGGGTCAATCTCCATCAACATCTTCACCAGTAGCATCTCATCTCAAACCCTAGTTCATCTCTTGTATCCGATCTTTGTCTCCAAGCCTCTGATTGGTAAATATGGGTTGCTAGTAGTGTTGATTACTCCTTGTAGTTGATGCTAGTCGGTTTATTCGGTGGAAGATCATATGTTCAGATCCTTTATGCATATTAATACCCCTCTGATTATGAACATGAATATGATTTGTGAGTTGTTACGTTTGTTCCTGGGGACATGGGAAAAGTCTTGATATAAGTAGTCATGTGAATTTGGTATTCGTTCGATATTTTGATGAGATGTATGTTGTCTCTCCTCTAGTGGTGTCACGTGAACGTCGACTACATGACACTTCACCATTGTTTGGGCCTAGGGGAAGGCATTGGGAAGTAATAAGTAGATGATGGGTTGCTAGAGTGATAGAAGCTTAAACCCTAGTTTATGTGTTGCTTCGTAAGGGGCTGATTTGGATCCATATGTTTCATGCTATGGTTAGGTTTACCTTAATACTTCTTTTGTAGTTGAGGATGCTTGCAATAGGAGTTAATCATAAGTGGGATGCTTGTACAAGAAGGGCAGTACCCAAGCACTGGTCTTCACCTTGTTTACTTTTGTTACTTGTTACCCGTTACAAATTACCTTATCACAAAACTATCTGTTACCGATAATTTCAGTGCTTGCAGAGAATACCTTACTGAAAACCGCTTGTCATTTCCTTCTGCTCCTCGTTGGGTTTGACACTCCTACTTATCGAAAGGACTACGATAGATCCCGTATACTTGTGGGTCATCAAGACTCTTTTCTGGCACCGCTGCCGGGGAGTGAAGCGCCTTTGGTAAGTGGAATTTGGTATGGAAAATTTATATAGTGTGCTGAAATTTACTGTCACTTGTTACTATGGAACATAATCCTTTGAGGGGCTTGTTCGGGGTATCTTCACCCCGACCAGTAGAGGAAAGAGTTGCACCTCAACCTACTGAACCTACTGAAAATGTTTACTTTGATATTCCTTTGGGTATGATAGAGAAACCGCTTGCTAATCCTTTGACAGCAGACGGAACATTACATCCCGATTTGCACCTAATCTATGTGGATGAAGTTTGTGGATTATTTAAGCTTGCAGGCATGCCCGAGGATGTTATTAAGAAGAAGGTCATCCCTTTATCTTTGAAGGGAAATGCATTGACATGGTTTAGGCTATGTGATGATATTGGATCATGGAACTACAACCGATTGAAATTGTAATTTCATCAGAAGTTTTATCCTATGCATCTGGTTCATCGTGATCGTAATTATATATATAATTTTGCCCTCGTGAAGGAGAAATAATCGCTCAAGCTTGGGGAGGCTTAAGTCAATGTTATATTCATGCCCCAATCATGAGCTCTCAAGAGAAATTATTATTCAAAAATTTTATACTCGGCTTTCTCTCAATAATCGCTCCATGCTCGATACTTCTTGTACTGGATCTTTTATGATGAAGACTATTGAATTCAAATGGGATTTATTGGAAATAATTAAAGGCAACTCTGAAGATTGGGAACTCGACGAAGGTAAGGAGTCAGGTATAACACCTACGTTTGATTGTGTTAATTCTTGTATGGATACCAATGTTTTCCGTGAATTTAGCACTAAATATGGACTTGACTCTGAGATAGTAGCTTCTTTCTGTGAACCATTTGCTACTTATCTTGATCTCCCTAAGGAGAAGTGGTTTAAATATCATCCTCCCATTAAAGTGAAAGTAGTTGAACCTATTAAAGTTGAAGAAAAGACAATCACTTATAATGTTGATCCTATCACTGGTGTGCGTTGGTCCTAAACAAACAGTTTTTTACCCCTTTCTGCGATGGCATTTGGAACCATGGCCAAGTGAGTGTGTGCGATAGGGTGTCCTTCCAACACGACCCAGAAATCGTCGGGGATAGGCCCTCCTGGGACCCAGGCTAGGGACGTGTGCAATCGGGCGAGGCATCGAAACCCAATCATTTCCGTAGGTATGTACATCCCACATGGTGAATCCCAGAAATCATTTCCATAGGTATGTACATCCCACATGGTAATCCGAGAAAATCATTTCCGTAGGTATTTACATCCCACACGGTGAATCCCAAAAAAACATTTCCGTTCGTATGTATATCACACACAGTCAATCCAAGGAATATGTTTCCGTTCTTATGTACATCCCACACAGTCAATCCAGGGAAAACGTTTCCGTTCGGACGTAAATCCCACACTGTTTTATGTGTAGGTCGTGTGTGAAAGGTGTAACTATCACACATGATCTTCCTTGGTTAACCGTTTGCTTTTATCAACTATATCACACACGATTTGATGAAGAAAACTGTGTGGCATTGGGCTATCCATCGCAACCGCTTTTATTGCTAGAACCATATGCAAAGGTCCATGACACATTTAGCAGGTTTATTAGTTTACAATTAATAATTATAGTATTACACAAATTCACATTTCATATCGAATAGCTATTTGCCAATTTCATATCAGACACATATATATATTATAACATCACAGTACGTTAGCTACCTGAAAACAGCACAGTACAACATATGGCTAGTTCAACTTCATAAGAACAATATATTCATTTCCCTAATCAATATCATCCAGGCTCTTCTTATCCACCTCTGCTTTCAGTTCAGTAAGAACCCGTTTTGCACGGGCCAACTGGGAAAGTGCCTCCTCCTTCGCCAACACCATCTTAGCAAAGTATTTAAAACAAATCTGAGCTCAATCTCCACCTTCAACTTTTTATCCTGCATCTTGAAATATGCTTCAGCATTGACAAGAATTTCTCTAAGCCTAGCTGTGTTCACTTCCTCATACATGCTCCAGAGCTTCGTTAGGCACATCTTCAAAGACTGTGGGCACTCTTGATCAACCCATTCCAAGTAATAACACTTCCGTTCATCCTATAATATTTAAAACTAGATCAGTAACAATTGTAGGGGAAATGGGTTTATAGCAACATAGAAAATCACCAATGCTTATTTTGAAAAACTGAAGAAACATGTTAAGTATGACGTATCTTCTCAAAAAGATTAATGTGCAAAATGAAATAATTGGTACTAAGACAACAACCAAATTCTGGAACATCAGAAGCTATAATTAACTACAACGACCTTACAAGTTCTTACTCATGTACAATAAATAAAAAATTGAACATTTTATGAGGAAGGTAAATAGTACTGCAACAGCATAGCGACAGTGTGTGGATGACAGCAAATTGATATTAACAGGTGTGTACATGCACAAATTTAGTAACATGGAACTAATAGCACTGAGGTCGTCCACTATGTATGCCAAAACTGGTGTAAAGACAATTGTTGCTACATCTCGCACTGGTGCCCTGAACTGGCGAGCCGATGCAGCGGAAAAAAATCAGGGACCCGGACACCGGAGCACGTAGTTGCTCTGATGCCCAGTTCCTTCGTGCCATAAAGATTTAGTATTTTACTGCTCGGTTTCTCGGATGTGTGGACCAAAGTTGGCTGCACAAACTGCTGAAGTGGTGCCAAATAATTTTCTAATGGCACCTGAGGGAGTCCTGGATTAGGGGATCTCCGGACAGCCGAACTATATCCTTTGGCCGGACTGTTGGACTATGAAGATACAAGATTGAAGACTTCGTCCCGTGTCCGGATGGGACTCTCCTTGGCGTGGAAGGCAAGCTAGGCAATATGGATATGTAGATCTCCTCCCTTGTAACCGACCTTGTGTAACCCTAACCCCCTCCAGTGTCTATATAAACCCGAGGGTTTAGTCCGTAGGACAACAAACAATCATACCATAGACTAGCTTCTAGGGTTTAGCCTCTACGATCTCGTGGTAGATCAACTCTTGTAATACTCATATCATCAAGAACAATCAAGCAGGAAGTAGGGTATTACCTCCATCAAGAGGGCCCGAACCTGGGTAAACATCTTGTCCCCTGCCTCCTATTACCATCCTCCTTAGACGCATAGTTCGGGACCCCCTACCCGAGATCCGCCAGTTTTGACACCGACATTGGTGCTTTCATTGAGAGTTCCACTGTGTCGTCATCGTAAAGAGGGATGGCTCGTCTCGTTGTCAAAGATAACATCACTTCTGGGGGAGCCCTGGCTGTAGGCCAAACTCTCCGACTAGGCAGCTTCGTCATGACGGCCCGCTCGGTCGCTGCACCAAGGATGACTTCTTGGGTCATCGAAAACAGCCTCCACATCGGCTCAAAATTAGCCGAGCAGATGGATCCAATGGAGCTCTCCTCTTTGAACGAGCTCTTCGATCGCATCGCCACTCTGGGAGTCGCTACGGACTATGATCAGGTCGGGCTTAAACCTGACCAAAGGGAGATTAACTCTCCGCCTGTCACCCATCAAATAGCGGTGGTGGAGGAACAATGCGGCATTTATCCCTTTATCCTAAGCAAGAACTATGTCCGGATTCCCGAGCTCTCTGAGCTGGATACTTGCTCACGGGAGGACATCTCCCTAACCCTGAACCTGGAATCAGGTCGCATACCGAACCCGCGGAGCAACATCCCGGAGTCCGAACTTCCAAGATCGGAAACTCCCCCGCCCCGGGATCTTAGATTTGGTTAAGGTCTGGACTTAAATCCACCCACCCACCCAGATACAAACGATCTATCCCACATTAGGCAAGCGCCCCAAGAGACAGTACATCACTATTGGGCCAGATTCCTCCTTGTAATGAACAAGGCCATGGACTGTCATGAGGAAGACGCAATTTCGTTCTTTTGTAACAATTGCATGGACAAGGGGATCCTCAACGCCATAAGTCGCCACAACATTGCACGCTTCGCCAACTTGGCGGCCATAGTACGGAAATACTGTGCGATGGAAAGCGCCTGGAAAACCCAATTCTGGGATAATCCGGCCCTATCAAAACCCCTAGTCCACACTAAAAGGGTGCACTCTCATAAGTCACCCGACTCAATTATAAAGAAACAAAAGCCCACTACAGGGCGTGGAACTGTATTGGAGGGATGGCTTAACGGGCCCTGCAAAATTCATAGTACAGCGGATGCCATACCAACACATAGCCTTAGAGCATGTTGGGTACTCCGGCAGGTGGCCAAAAGCGGTGAGGATCTCCTCATCCAAAACACCCCAGAACACCTCCCCGGGGATCACAATAC
The DNA here is from genome assembly GCF_002162155.2 of Triticum dicoccoides. Taxonomy (NCBI): domain Eukaryota; kingdom Viridiplantae; phylum Streptophyta; class Magnoliopsida; order Poales; family Poaceae; genus Triticum; species Triticum dicoccoides. Next base: position 158,909,913 of record NC_041392.1, on the reverse strand, counting down.
AATACTGACAGTCTTCGAGACCTTCGCCTCAAATAATAGGCATAAGCGAGTACTCCGCAGCCTTGCCGAAGTCTGCCACGTGGCAGCAACAAATCCATGGAGCGACACGGCTATCACCTTCAATGCCAGTGACGAACCTCAATTCCGAACAACCCGAGCACTAGCTGCTTTGGTCCTCAGTCCAATTGTGGATGGCTTTCGGCTCACTAAAGTTCTCATGGACGACGGCAGCGGATTAAACCTCATTTATGAGGAGACCCTTCAAAACATGGGAATAGACAGCAACCGTATAGAGCAAAGCAGCACGACCTTCCGAGGAATTATCCCTAGTCGGGAGGCACGTTGCGCTGGAAAAATCACACTAGATGTGGTATTCGACACTCCGGAGAATTACAGGTCCGAAGAAATCACATTCCAAGTGGCCCCGTTCAGTAGCAGATACCACGCCCTTCTAGGGCGGGAGGCATTCACGATTTTCCAAGCCATACCCCATTACGAGTACATGAAGCTCAAAATGCCCGGACCCAATGGAATCATCACTCTAGCTAGTGATCCGTACATAGCACTCCGCGCCGAGAACAAAACAGCCGCACTGGCCCTCGAGGCATTATCCAAAGCCCTCGTGGCGGAGGAGTTAACCCCGCTGCGCTCCACAGTGGACAGGGACGATGTGATACTAGACAAAAGATCCAAGTCCACCTCCTTTAAACCAGCGGACGAAATAGTCAAATTCCAAGTCCATCCAACGGATCACACAAAAACAGCATCCATCAGGGCACAGTTAAACCCCATTGTAGACGCCGCACTATGGGAGTTCCTGCGCGAGAATTGGGACATATTCGCGTGGCATCCTTCATACATGCCAGGAATCCCATGCAGATTGGCCGAGCATAGCCTTAATATTCTAAATGGATTCAAGCCGGTCAAGCAGACTCTTCGGTGTTTCTCTGAACCTAAGCGACAAGCCATGGGAGAGGAGCTAGCCAAGCTACTGGAGGCCGGATTCATTAGAGAAATAAAACATCCGGACTGGCTCGCAAACCTGGTGATGGTACCAAAGAAGGACAAATCCTGGGGCCTATGTGTCGACTTCAAGGATCTTAATAAGGCTTGCCCAAAGGATCCCTTCCCCCTCCCTCGCATCGATCAAATTATTGACGCTACCGCAGGACACAAATCATTGTGCTTCCTCGACGCATACTCCGGTTACTACCAGATTAAGATGGCGGAGTCCGATCAAGCTGCAACGACATTTATCACTCCATACGGCCCCTTCTGTTTTAACACAATGCCCTTCAGGCTCAAAAACGCTGGCACAACATATCAGCGCATGATTCAGACATGTCTGGAAAAGCAGATCGGAAAGACAGTGGAGGCATACTTAGACGATGTGGTCATTAAAACCAGACACATCGACTCCTTAATAGACGACTTGAGGCTCACGTTCGACAACCTCCGAACATACGACATTAAGCTCAATCCGGAAAAATGCGTTTTCGGCGTACCCACCGGAAAGCTCATGGGCTTCATCTTCTCCAGTAGAGGAATTGAAGCAAATCCGGCTAAAATCCGAGCCCTGTCGCAGTTGGCTACCCCAACCGACCTCAAGCAAATCCAAAAGTTAACTGGATGTGTGGCGGCCTTAAGCCGCTTTATCTCCCGATTAGGAGAAAAGGCACTCCCCCTTTATCGCCTTCTTCGGCGCACTGAACACTTCGAGTGGATGGACGCAACCATGGCCGGATTGGAAGACATAAAAGCCATCCTGGATACCAACCCAATCTTGGTCGCGCCAAATGTCGGCGAACCAATGCTATTATATATAGCGGCAACGCACCAAGTTGTAAGTGCAGTGCTCGTCGTTGAACGAGAGACAGATGGACATAAATTTCCACTTCAAAAGCCGGTATACTATGTATCTACCGTCTTCACTCCATGCAAATCACGGTACCCACATTACCAAAAGATAGCATACGCGGTATTCATGGCATCCCGGAAATTATGACACTACTTTCAAGAGTGTTCAATCACGGTGGCCTCTGAAGTACCACTCAACGACATAATAAACAACCGCGATGCCACGGGCCAGATTGCCAAATGGGCCATCGAGCTCCTCCCATTCGACATAACATACAAACCACGACGAGCCATCAAGTCACAAGTGCTGGCTGATTTCATCGCCGAATGGACAGAAGCCGAACTCCCTAAAGAGTACGGCGCGTACTCCAATTGGATCATGCACTTCGACGGCTCTAAAATGCTGGCTGATCTGGGGGTTGGCGTCATCCTGACGCCCCCCACCAGAGATACAGTTCAATACGTACTCCAAATACTATACACATACTCCAATAACATAGCCGAATACGAGGCCCTATTGCATGGTCTCCGGATGGCAGTTTCCATGGGCATTCAACGCCTGGAGGTGCGTGGGGATTCAAACCTCGCAATATCCCAAATAAATGGAGACTTCGATGCCAAGGATCCGAAAATGGCGGCATATCGCAACACCGTTCTCAAAATGTCAGCTTGGTTCGAGGGGCTTGAATTCCACCATGTGGCTCGGGATAATAATCAGGCGGTGGATATCCTCGCCCATCTCGGCGCTAAGCGCGACCCTATCCCACCTAACATCTTGATGGAAAAACTGTTTAAGCCATCGTGGTATGGGAAGGGGACACCGGCAATAATAGCCCGAATCCGGTCACAACACCGGATACCGAACACTCTGACACAATCGGAGGCTCTACCATTGAAATAACACCTTCACCCATGTAATAATGGCCATCATCGCGCCCTGGACAGAGCCATTCCTGGCCTACCTAACCAGGCAGGAACTACCTGAGGACCAAAATGAGGCATGCCGCATAGTGCGGCGATCTAAATCCTACAAGGTCCACGAGGGGGAGCTTTATAAGAAAAGCACTACCGGAGTCCTTCAAAGGTGCATCTCCAAAGAGGAAGGGCGGAAGCTTTTGGCAGAAATTCATGCCGGACTCGGCGGCCACCACGCCGCAGCCCGGGCCCTTATAAGCAAGGCCTTTCGTACAGGTTTTTATTGGCCGACGGGCCAGGCAGATGCGCAGCATCTGTTCCAACATTGCGTTGGTTGCTAGCTTTTTGCAAACCAAAGCCATATTCCGCCTACCGCCCTCCAAACAATCCCCATTACTTGGCCCTTCACGGTCTGGGGGCTTGACATGGTTGGACCCCTTAAAGGGGGAACCCATAAGAAAAATACCTACTGGTCATAGTGGATAAATTCACCAAATGGATAGAAGCCAAACCCGTCAAGATGGCTGAATCCGGACCGGTGATAGACTTCATACCTGGGGTTGTACACTGTCATGGCATCCCCCACAGCATCATCACTGACAACGGCACGAATTTTACAGCCGATGAGGTGAAGCTCTGGTGCAGTAATATGGGCATCAAGCTCGACTATGCTTCTGTCTATCACCCGCAAACTAACGGTCAAGTTGAGTGAGCAAATGGTCTTATCATGAGGGGCATTAAACCCAGACTAGTGTGGTCCTTAAAGGAATCAAACATGCATTGGGTAGAGGAGCTCGACTCTGTACTATGGGGGCTGCGGACCACGCGGAATCGCACTACCGGATACACACCGTTCTTTACGGTGTACGGCGCAGAGGTGATTCTGCCTTGCAACATAATTCATGACTCACCTCGAGTGCGCACGTACGAGGAAAAAGAGGACGAGTTCGATCGGCAGGATTGTTTGGACTCCCTGGAGGAGGAGCGCGATGTGGTAAAGGCCCGTTCCGTATTTTTATCAGCAACAGGCTCGAAGATATCAAAGCAGAGAAGTACGGGCCAAAACCTACAACGTTGGCGAACTAGTTCTACGCCTGCCGGAGAAGAAAAAGAACAAGCTCAAGCCCAAATGGGAAGGTCCCTTCGTTATTGACCAAGTTCTGACCGGTGGAGCGTACCGTCTGCGGGATGCATCGGATAATCGACTCAAGCCAAACCCATGGAACGCAGCCAGACTCCGAAGATTCTACGCCTAGCGTCGGACTATATGTTCGTCCCCTCACCTCCGTCAATTTTTTTGCATATCTGTCTTTTCTCTTTCCTCTCCTTTTATTTCTCATCCAGGCCCTAAAAGGCTAAACTTGTGTCTTGGTTGCACAATCGCGCCGCACTAGCTGTGCTCATTATATGTGGGGGCTTCTTATACAGAAGCTTAATATAACTATTTTTCCGGACTTTATGTCCCACACATGTGTTATTCTTCCGCATGTACCTTTTTTCGCCATCATATGCATCGATATGACTTAAGTTTTGGCCAAGCTGGGTTGCCTAGCTCTTGTATTTATGCCCTATGTTCCCGTTAATTCGGCTAGGGCATAAGGGGAGCACCTCTGCGATTGTTACTGCCGGGTCAGCCGGATGTGTACCTCAGACTAGGTGAAGCCGAAAGCTAGCGTTCTTAAGGGAATATTCGGTCGGCGAACAAAAGATGACTTTTATTTAATTTGAAAAAATGCCCCAGATGTTTATAGCACGCGTTCCTTTTCGCAGTTCGGACATGCACATTAGGGCATGCGTACCCAGGGAAAGGAACCCTTAACGAAACTATTCTCTCTGGAAGATGTTTCTTACTACCCATGTAATATAACATAGCTAGTTGGGTACTTGTCTGTTCAAACACTTATGACCCGTACGCCTAGTTTCCATGCATACCCCGGTTTTTACATAATCGAGCAGGTATTCGGATACACTCTGGACTATCAGGTCCAGAGGTCGAAGCGAAAAGGTCCGCCATGACAAATGATTTACAATCCGGCTAGGGACATTACATATGTCATTTGAAGTACACAGTCACTAAGACTGATTAAATTCTTCTTCTATACCATCCAACAGGCTGTCTAGCCTACATCCTGTTGTGAATACTTTGCGGCTAATTCTACTTGATCATACACTAAACTGACAGGAATCTCCTTCCCATCAGGCCCCACAGGTCCGACCTCGTCCATGTGGTTTGGGTCCGCTTTGGTCTATCGTGTCTTCACCATAGCCCAGGCTTCCCTCACACGTTGTCGGCAAGCTGATATGTTCCATAATTGAAAGCGCCGCCGTGCTCCCTTGAGCTTCTCTACAAGCTCTACCATGCCTCCTGGCAGGGATGCGGACGGCCACAAGGCTTGGGCAATACCCTACATCACCTGCCGAACTTGCTCGTGCAGTTGTGAGAGCTCTGGTAGAAGATCACCCGAAGACCCGGGCATCTCTTCTGCGGGACGACTCATCGGCATACCTGCAGACACAAATCTGTCAACCGGCTTCTTCGCCGAACTCCTTTAAAAGTTCATTCAAGCACTTACTAAAAATGCCGCGTCGAAGCCGCTTATTCTCCTTTACGGAGTCCGCTAGCTAGGCCCGGACATCTTTCAGTTCCTCGCCCAGCCGGGTATTGGCGTCTTGGAGATTGTTTTTCTCCTGCCTAACTCACGTAAGCATGCGCTCACCAGCATTTAGGTGTCGATCAGCACGTGCCGCATTCACCACTACGGCCTCCGAATTCACTCTGGGGTCACCTGCAACATCTATTGTTAGATTTGCATACATGCCGCATACTACCTGGTACCTGTCTTATTTGCAAGGGAAACATGTGTTACCAGAGGGACCCTTCTCGGACTCCCTCAATGCGGCAACAGCGGCCCCTAGCTGGGCCTTGCACTCTTCCAGCTCTTGAGACAATTGGGAATTCTTCTCTGTAAGAACCTACTCAAATAAATGATCCTTAAATTAGTTGTGTCAACTGTTTCAAGTCTTAGGGGCTACTAATACATATAATCGTCAGATTTACTTACCCGTATATCCCTTACATACTGGTCCGTGGCTCTGGCTAGACCATTTTGAGCAGCACGGATGTACGCATCTCCGGAATTGAAGGCATCAAATGCCTCTGGTGAGAAACAAGCATCACAGAGTACGGTCCGGCGACGCCTGTGATTCATGGCCCTCTCCACTTTGGAATTTGTAGCGTATAGTCTGTCCGCATCCTCTGTAGGAGGAACATCCGGCGTCTGCCTCGAGTTAACTTCCGCCTCTATGTCCGGCCCTAGAGCCCGACTGGTCGAGGCGTGATCGGCAGCCTCTCCGCATATAGTCAGGCGGGCATTTTTTCTAGGAAACACGAATGTCATTATATTTTAAGCAAGATGACAACCATGGAATGAGGTTTTGTGTTATACCTCAGTGCTGGCGTCTCCGTCCTGACCGCCTTCCTTTTTTGCCTACCCGGCTTCGGTGCCTCTTGTTGGCGAGTTGCTACAGGTTCGGCATGGCATCCCAAAGGCCTTCCCTGTAAGACACCATATGTGTACGATAGGTGAAGTGCATAAAAGGGGATCCTTTTTGGGGAGTTGGGACTTCGGTTTTTCTTACGTGCGACGCAGGGAGTAGTCCCGGATAGTCGGCCGTTATGGCCACCATGGCGTCATCGCAGCTCAATTGATAGAATTGCCTGTCTATCAGCTCCAAGAATATGTCCGGATCCTCTTCAAGTCTGGGATCGAGGGCCCGGCCGGGGTCCTCTGGTTGTGGAGCTGGGCTGTTGACCTCCCTTATCACTTTTCGTAGTTCCTGTCGTGAAATGGCAAGGTGATTACCTACGACGAAGAATGCGGGAAGGTTGAGAGTAAAAAGGGTACAACTCACCCAGCTTGGAGGGTTGTACATGGAGAATCCGTCCCGTGGTTTAACGTGGATGAACTCCTCTTCCTCTCCCTTGAAGAACTCAGACATAACTTGTGCTAAAGCAGCAGGTGAGTCCGGTCCCTTGCGCCCGCAATGGGTGGCATCGTCTTCCCCGTTAAAACACCACAGGGGGTGCCCTCGATATTGAAGTGGTTGCACCCCCCGCATTATGCATATTGACATAACCTCGATTATTCTCAATCCTGATTGAGCCAGCGCTTTAATCCGGTTCATCAGAAAAAGGACTTCTCCATTATTTTCCTCCTGGGGGCTCCGTGGGCGCCAACTTCGACGCTTCTTCAGAGGAGCATTGTCAAACTCAGGAAGACCCCGCCGAACAGGGTCTGGAAGAGGGATGTCCTCCATGTAAAACCACTCCGAAAGCCAGTCTTCGGACGTCTTCCTCAGAGTACCGGACGGGTATCCAGTCTCGGTGATGCGCCATATTTCAGCCCCGCCCACTTGATAAAGTGACCCCTTCTGTGTGCGAGGCACAAGGCAGAATAGCCTTTTCCACAGCTCGGAATGAGCCTCGTAGCCCAAAAACAGCTCACAAATGGCAACATAGCCGGCGATGTGTAATATGGAAGCAGGGGTGAAATTATGCAACTGGAGGCCGTAAAACTCCAAGAGTCCGCAGAGGAACGGATGAATTGGAAATCCGAGTCCCCTTAGTAAGTAAGGGGCAAGGCATACCCTCTCCCCCTTGGAGGGATTGGGGAAGCTCTCCGCTTGCTCCCCGCCATTATAGGTGGCGAGACCAGCTCGGACGGGGACCATATACGCCGGAGGGAGAAATCCCTGGGTCTGCAACTCTACTAATCGGCCGTGCGGGACGGAACACTTCTCCAAATCAATGGGCTTAGGGCTACATGAGCGAGAGGAGGAGCTGCGGTGGCCGTCCATGATGTAATGGATTTTTCCAAGCGCGCTCCGATGGATTCTCGCTGCGGGAAGATGGTGTGGATTGGATCTAAGAATCCCCTTCCCTTTAATAGGGGATTTATTTACCTGGTTAGGGGGGCAAATGTAAATACTCCCTGGCTCCTCGCATTTGCTCGACGCGTGGAAGATGGCCCTTATTGGGCGTAGAAGCCAAGAAGCCCAACATTTATGGAAGTCGGACACTACTTAGCAGATATTCAGGATTTGGAGAAGAATCCGCCTTGCAATGCCGAACACAATATTGTGCGCCGGACTCGTCGTCATTGAAGCCTGGTTTAGGGGCTACTGAGGGAGTCCTGGATTAGGGGGTCTCCGGACAGTCGGACTATATCCTTTGGCCGGACCGTTGGACTATGAAGATACAAGATTGAAGACTTCGTCCCGTGTCCGGATGGGACTCTCCTTGGCGTGGAAGGCAAGCTAGGCAATACAGATATGTAGATCTCCTCCCTTGTAACCGACCTTGTGTAACCCTAACCTCCTCCGGTGTCTATATAAACCGAAGGGTTTAGTCCGTAGGACAACAGACAATCATACCATAGACTAGCTTCTAGGGTTTAGCCTCTACGATCTCGTGGTAGATCAACTCTTTTAATACTCATATCATCAAGAACAATCAAGCAGGAAGTAGGGTATTACCTCCATCAAGAGGGCCCGAACCTGGGTAAACATCTTGTCCCCTGCCTCCTATTACCATCCGCCTTAGATGCACAGTTCGGGACCCCCTACTCGAGATCTGCCGGTTTTGACACCGACAGCACCGCTGATGACATGGAAACAATTTAAGATACTAGGTACAAACTGTGACACTATCTTAGGATGCGTTTGGTTTAAGGTGTTGTATGAATGGGTTGGGACCGTGACAGTGTCTGAGTCACATCTAACAAATGATTTGTAACAACGGAAGAGGGTCTAACCTTATCTGCAGATGCCAGAAACTTCCTCCCAGTGTCCACAGAATCAAAAGCAAGTAGCTTCACACATGGATATTGATGGTGACAACGAGCAGATAGATCTTCACCCACGCCGCTCCATTCGTTGCCACTGATGGTCTTAGGGAGCTACAAGAGGAATAAATGACTCAAATTGACCTCCAGGTAAAAATCCTTCATTCCAAGTCATAGCCCGAGAGAGAGAAGGGAGAGGCATACCCGGGTGGTGAAGGAGTAGTCGGAGGAGGAGGAACCGTTGGATATGTCTTTGAAGAAGACCATGGCGACCCCGGTGGTAGGATGCGAGACGACGAGAGCGAGGAAGCGGCTATAGCTTAGAAAGGAAGGAAGGAAGGAGCAAACAGGGGAAATGTGACTTGTGGTCGGGGAGAAAAGGGGTGGGGAAGGGGGGCGGGGGTAGATATTTTGGTGGTAGGCCAAAATTTTGGAAATGTGGAGGGAAACTTTGCGTGTGGTGCCGCCGCACCATTCACTTTGAACGATTGTGTGCATCGCAAAAGGTTCTTCTGCTTTACGCGCATGGGATGAGTTCGATAATTCAAATTTTGGTCTCAAGGCATGGGCATATTCACTTTGAACGCGCACGGTGCTGCCGAACCATTCACTTTGAATGATTGTGCGCATCGCAAACGATTCTTCTGCTTTGCGCGCATTGGATGAGTTTGATAATTCAAATTTTGGTGGAAATTTCCTCGGGTATGTCATTGCATAATTTAACATCGCTTGCTAATTTGGGCACAAAAAAGAGCGTACAACAGACAAACCACACTTACTGAATCGAGCAATTTTAGTAACTACACAGAGCCAGTTAACCTAAACATTGCTCTAATAAAAGACCAGCATTAAAAACAAAGCCTAAGTATGCATAATTAAAAATCCGCCACATTAAAAACATTGCTCTAACAAAAGACCATCATTAAAAACAAATTCCACGAACCTTAAATTTGACATGTTTGACAAATGTTTGGACACACACCCCTCACAAACCGGAGCAACTCGCTAGAAGGTTCGTGGTTCCGAGAGGGAACAATGCATGTTTGATGACAAACGGGAGATAGCTTCCTCTTACGCCCTTCAAATTTTTTTCCTACGTTTAACGTGCACTAATACAACTGTCATGTGAAAATTTGGTAAATTTCAGGGGTCATTTGACCTTTTAAAGACATTTAAGTGATTTTCTATCCATTTAATGACCATAATTCAAATTTGAACTACATCTACATGCAACGCCTAACCATAACGGTTTGAAAAATCATATTTTTGTGTACTTGTGTGTGAGTTAATTCCAAGTGCAGTAAATTCAAGGGAATTTTCAAACATATTGGTGTCAGGGCATGGGCACATGCCATGGCATTTTAATTCCAAAAAATTATAAAATGGTCAGAAAAACATGAAACCTTGCTTGATTTAATGTCATGCCACCAAGATGATGTGGTAAAGAAATTGACATGTTTGACGAAAGTTTGGACACACACCCCTCACAAACCGGAGCAACTCGCTAGAAGGTTCGTGGTTCCGAGAGGGAACAATGCATGTTTGATGACAAATGAGAGATAGCTTCCTCTTACAGCCTCGAAAAATTTTCAACGTCTAACATGCACTACTACAACTGTAATGTGAAATTTTGGAAAATTCTAGGGGTCATTTGACCTTTCAAAGACATTTAAGTGATTTTCTAGCCATTTACTGGTCGTAATTCAAATTTGAACTACATTTACATGCAACGCCTAACCAAAACAGTTTGAAAAATCATATATGTGTACTTGTGTGCGAGTTAATTCCATGTGCAGTAAATTAGAAGGAATTTTCAGACATATTGGTCTCACGACATGGACACATGCATACGTATGCATTGAGTGACATGGCATTTTTATTTAAGAAAATAGAAAAATGATCAAAAACACATGAAACCTTGGTTGATGTAATGTCATGCCACGAAGATGATGTGGTAAAACATTGGCATGTTTGACGAACGTCTGGACACACGCCCCTCACAAACCGGAGCAACTCGCTAGAAGGTTTGTGGTTCCGAGAGGGAACAATGCGTGTTTGATGATGAACGGGAGATAGCTTCCTCTTACGGCCTTCAATTTTTTTCCTATGTTTAGCATGCACTAATACAACTGTCATGTGAAAATTTGGTAAATTTAAAGGGTCATTTGCCCTTCTAAAGACATTTAAGTGATTTTCTAACCATTTAATGATCGTAAAGATCTGGCAAGACAACCGGCCCCCACACAATTGGCAGTCTATCTCGCGGCTCGAGGTTTGGTAGGTGAATGGCGGGAATCATTAATCAGACATGGTTCTGCATTGGAAACCATCAGCTATTATGTTCACACACGGATTTTGGCTATTATGTTCACACACTGATTTGCTGCAGGAATTGTGTGTAATTCAAACTACAGTACTCGTAAATTCCGGCGACCGGCGTGTGTATTGTCCCCGTCGATCTAGATTCCGGCCGCCAATAAATACTAACTTGCTCATGTCGTCCCACCTGCATTCTCATCTACATCCTCCCGTCGCCCGCCCTCTCTCTCTCAAATCTCTGCCATGGCGCTGCCGGTCTACCCACACGCCGACAAGGAGTAGCCGCCCCCCAAGGATGCTCACTCGATAAGCAGTGATGAGGACCCCTATGCGCCGCCTGACGAGGTTGCGCCGAACCTCCCAACTTTGGATTAGTTTTGGGGCCAGTACAATCTTTGTCTGTGGAAGTCGCTGGCACCGGCTGAGAAAGCCAGGCAAGTGGCGTTCAAGAAGGAGATGGCGGAGGAGGAAGCCAGGTACCAGGCGGCCTGTGAAGCTCATGATGCCGCCTGGAAAAAGGAGGCGGCGAAGCTTTGGGGGCGGGCGGGTCATCGTGCCGAGGAGGTGTACGAAGACAGGTACTTCGCAAGGAAGGTCATAGGCGCTGGGCACCTCATCACTGCGTGGAGGTGGGCCGATAAGCTCCAGCGTGCCACCGACGAGGAGCTCCGGTGTGTGCCCAACGAAATGGCAAGATCGGCCGCGCGCATCCGCCAGCAAGAGGCAGATCAGTATGTCAAGCGCTGCGAGGCGGAGGAGTCGGAGTACTGCCTCCGCACTGGGAAGACGCCGCGCACCAGGGAGCTATTGGCGAGGGGCTGCCGGAATACTAGCCCCAGGAGGGATTATTAGTTTTAGTATTGTTTGTTTTCAATTTTATGCGATGTACCTAGTAGTTAAGTATCATCACGTATATGTGATGATATTTTATATATATATATATATATATATATATATATATATATATATATATATATATATATATATATATATCCTGTGATGATCTAATGAACAATTAATATATATTATGAATTCCATTTTCTATCTGTTTGTGTATACTAATTTGAATCTAGCTGTTATCATCCACATATACAGAATGGAAAGCGTATGTACACACATTGAAACAGAACATATAAGAATGAAAAACAGAGTACACACATTGAAACAGAGCAATAAATAGAGCAATACTATGATTGCTGTGAATACAAAGCTATCCATGTCGAAACAACTTCTCAAAATAAAATGCGTCCATGAGACCATGACCAGCAACCCTTGCCTAGGGTAGCTCTTGGCTCTTCCTGAACTCGTGCAGGCATTCATCCAAGCGATGGACACACTCGCGGTACATCTGGAGCGCGATCTCGAGCTCCAAGTTGGCTATTTCATCGGAGATCACCAGCTCGAGGATGCGATCGCCATGTTCCTCTACTGCGTCCAGGTGGACGCCTGGGCCAAGGAGGCGGTCGAGCCTACGGACCAGCACGTTGGCATCCAACAAGCCGCGGACAAGGCGAACAGCGAGACCCATGCGAACGGTGCGGCGGGCGTCCGGTGCAAGTATGGCATGGCCTGTATCTGTTGCAAGTACGATGCTGAGGGCCTCTGCCAACTCCTTGCGAGGAATGGGGGTACTGACGGGACGTGTACCCAGCTGCGACGCCGTGTGGACAACAGGAAGGCACCGATGGATCCACTCTTGCTGTGCGGCGTGCCGCGCCTCTCGCTCTGCGGCGCTCCAACGGTTTCACCGTGTGGCGAGCCACAGTCTATAGGCGCGGACGCGCCTAGCTTTCTCTGTGGCGTGCCATCGATCATGTTGTGCGCAAGCTACAGCCTGTCGGCGCTGACATGCCTATCTTGATCCACGACGCTCAAGCGCCATGCGCCAAAGGTCTGCTCAACCCTGGCGATGACGCGCATCACAGTGTTGTCCATCGCGTTGCCAGGGAGCGCCTCGGCCTCAACGGGCCATGGCGCCTGCTCGTTTTCCTCGTCGATGAGGTTGATGGCAGAGGCAGCGCTTTGGTGGGTTGGCATGCTAGGAAAAGGTGGATGTGCTACAGGCTGCGCTTGTCGCCTCCATGCGTCGTGATGAAGCTATGTACCTAGGGTAGGTTCATGGATCTGTCCAACATACCCTCCCCGAGGACATCTCTACAAAGAATCAGAAGCGAAGAGAAACCATCATCCACTCGACCATGAAGATGTGCTCACTCGACCACCTTGAAGACACTCAACCACCAGAAGACGAGGAACCCTCCACTCTGCAACGGTCAAGACTTAAACCATAGCTTTATGGACATTTACAACACTTTACTGCAGACGTTACCAGTAACGCCCCTCCTTTATGAGCATTGAACCTTGTGTGACGGAGGGGAGCTGGGGTCCTGGCGTACTCTATATAAGCCACCCCCTCCTCTGGGACAAGGGTTCGCACTTTCTGTAATTCACACACATATATCCAGTCGACCAGCTCTGGGCTCCGAGACGTAGGGCTGTTACTTCCTCCGAGAAGGGCCTGAACTCATAAACTCATGTGTACAACTCCTCCATAGCTAGGATCTTGCCTCTACATTCCTACCGCCCTACTCTACTGTCAGTCTTAGAACCACGACAGTTGGCGCCCACTGTGCGGCAGGTGTCTTAGCGACTTGTTGGAGAAGTTGCAATTTTTCCGATCCCCTTCATCATGGTTTCGGGCGGAGTTTTGGCTGAGGGCCGCGAGATCTATCTCAGCGCGCTCGTGTTTATCGCCGACGACTCCGCTTGGCTTCAGGAGGCACCACTCGACGCCGACGCGCTCCCCACCCGCGGGGCAACGCACTTTCGCGCATGCGTCCGCGGCATCCTCCTGCGGCAACCGTCGACCCAGTGCCAGTCGACTCCAGCAGCTTTCCCCCTCCCTGCGACCCGCCGGAGCAAGCGCACTGGTCGGTCGAGGCTTCTGCGGTGGGTGAAGCATGCGGTGACCCGCCAGTTGGCCACCCCTCAAGTCACGGCGATCGAGCCCGACGAAACTCTCTACGGCCTGTTCGATTTGTCAACTGGCTCCGTAGAGACCGCATCCGAGTGCGAAAGCAGCGACCGGGCGGCGGAAGTTTTGATGGTCAACGGACCACGCAGCCCTCCTGGCTTCAACCGCGAAGACGGAGGCGCGGGAATGGCGATCCGTCGCGCGTTCATGAGGAGTACCACCCCGAACCCCTTTCCTCGCAGCAGAGGGAGGAACTTCGCCGCCGGAACATGGATGCATTGCATACTCCTATAGTTGGAGAAACCGCAGAGGCCCAGGCCTTGGAACAGGCGCACTTGGCCAACCTGGCTGAGCGCACTCGACTATAGAACCTCCAGCGTGCACTCGATGATCGCGCTCAACAACGCGCTCCTGAGTCCAGTCGACGTCATCTTTTTCCACCTCCGACTCAGGTATACCGAACACCGATCCAGAATCTAGCAGCTGCTGCCCGGATAGCAGAGTCGATCCAACCTTCGCAATCAGAAGCTGGCTGAGGTCTGGTGCAGATCAGAGCCTTGCTCCGGGCAGTGTGAGAGCAGAATACGGTCATGTCTCAGTCGCGGAATAGGATCCATAGCAGATCCGTGGTCGCAGACACAGTTCAGTCAGCCCATAGCCCGAGATCGCCCCCGAGGCGTGAGGGACGTGGAGATCGGCGTGATCAGTATAGAAACCAAGAGCAGTATGATCGCCGTGTCGATCGCGATGATCGTCGTCGAGTGCCCGTGCCTCCTCCAAGGAGTGGGTCATACGTGCCTCGGCCACATGAAGACAGACGCCCTCACAGTGTCGGAAGAGGTATTCCAGTCGACCCCAGGTAGCCGGGCTTTGATTTGAGATCTATTCTCGTGTAGGGCTTGGTCGACAAAAACAGAGCTCACCGAGAGGGCCATGACAGAGATCCACAAACCAGCAACAGGGTGCATGTCTCCGGTCCAGAGTGCTTCAGCAGAGCTATCAGAGCTGCGGTGATTCCCCCCAACTTCAGGTTGGCGTCTGGAGTTAGTAAGTTCATCGGAGAGTCCAAGCCTAACACTTGGCTTGAAGACTACCGAGTGGCTGTCCAGATTGGTGGCGGCAATGATGAAGTGGCCATGAAACACCTTCCTCTGATGTTGGAGGGCTCGGCTAGAGCATGGCTGAATCAGTTAGCGCCTGGCAGCATCTATACTTGGGAAGATCTCGCCCGAGTGTTTGTCAGAACATTCGAGGGCACTTGCAAACGGCCAGCGGGTTTGACAGAATTACAGTGTTGTGTTCAGAAACCGAATGAAACTTTGAGGGATTATATCCAGAAATGGATCACCCTACACCACACGGTAGAAGATGTGTCAGATCATCAGGCAATTTGTGCCTTTAAGGAAGGCGTCAGGTATCGGGAGTTGAATATGAAATTCGCCCGGACAAGAAATATGACTCTGGCTCGGATGATGGAAATTGCCACCAAGTATGCCAATGGTGAAGAGGAAGAGCGACTCTGGAGTGGCAAGCACAAAGCAGTTGCCCACGAAGCTGAAGGAGGAAACTCCGGTCGGAAACAGAACCGCAAGACCGAGCCGGGTGCTCGGGGTGAAGCCTTGGCTGTGGTTCAAGGAAAGTTCAAGGGGAAGCCCATAGGGCCATGGAACCCCAAGAAAGTAAAAGATCAAGACGGAAATGACGTGTTGGATCTGCCGTGCCATATCCACACCAAAAAAGATGAAGAAGGTAATTTCATTTACCCGAAGCACACCACTCGGCAGTGTCGGCTCCTAATCCAGCAGTTCCGAGAGAAACAGCCCAAGGGAAAGGAGAAGGAGGCAGACAAGGCTGAGGATGAGGGAGAGGATGATGATGGTTATCCCCACGTGAATTCCACTCTGATGATTTTTGCTGACGTTGACAGCAAAAGTCGATTGAAAGTCATCAACAGGGAAGTGAACATGGTCGCTCCGGTGACACCCAGTTACTTGAAGTGGTCGCAGACTGCCATTACATTCGACCAGTCTGATCATCCAGCGCACATCGCCACCCCTAGGAGGCAAGCACTGGTGGTCGACCCGGTGGTCGAAGGCACTCGACTGACAAAGGTCCTGATGGACGGGGGCAGCGGCCTGAACATACTGTATGCAGAAACGTTGAAACGAATGGGCATTCCGATATCCAGACTGAGCGAAAGCCATATGAGTTTCCATGGGGTCATTCCAGGCAAGAAGGCTGCATCCCTCGGTCAGATTGCACTCGACGTGGTTTTCGGTGATTCCAAAAATTACCGCAAAGAAAAGTTGACGTTTGAAGTTGTGGATTTCCAGAGTGCTTATCATGCAATTTTAGGCAGGCTAACTTATGCATGATTTATGGTCGACCATGCAATGTGTACCTCAAACTGAAGATGCCTGGTCCCAGAGGAGTGATCACTATCTCTAGTAACCGGAAGAAGGCAGAAGAATGCTTCTAGAAGGGCTCAAAGATCGCCGATGCCCAGATGGCCGTGGTAGAATTGCAAGAATACCAGAAAAATGCAGATCCGAGTGACTTGCTGCAAGCCAAGAAGCCAGCCACAGATTCAGTGTTCCAGTCGTCTGGTGAAATGAAGTCGATTCACATTCACCCGACGGATCCCAATGCAGCTCTGACTCACATTTCAACCACACTCGACTCCAAATAGGAAGAAGCGCTCATCCAGTTCCTCCGTGAGAACTGGGACATCTTTGCATGGAAGCCTTCTGACATGCCGGGTGTTCCCAGGGGACTGGCTGAGCACCGTTTGCGAGTCGACCCGAAGGTGAAACCACTCAAAGAGCATCTTCGACAGTCCGCCGTCCAGAAAAGAAAGGCAATCGGTGAAGAGGCGGCTCGACTTTTGGCAGCTGAGTTTATCCGAGAGATTTATCACTCCGAGTGGTTAGCCAGTGTTGTCATGGTCCCAAAGAAAGATGACTCACTTCGCATGTGTATTGATTTCAAGCATATCAATCGGGCCTGCCCGAAAGATCACTTCCCTCTCCCTCGCATCGATCAGATAGTCGACTCGACTACATGGTGCGAGCGTTTGTCCTTTTTGGACTCCTACTCCGGGTACCACCAGATCCGTCTGTGCGGACCCGACGAAATAAAGATAGCTTTTATCACCCCGTTTGGGTGCTTCTGTTATGTCACAATGCCATTCGGTTTGAAGAACGCCGGAGCCACATTCATGCA
Source organism: Triticum dicoccoides (assembly GCF_002162155.2). NCBI lineage: Eukaryota > Viridiplantae > Streptophyta > Magnoliopsida > Poales > Poaceae > Triticum > Triticum dicoccoides. The sequence goes on along the minus strand of NC_041392.1, from coordinate 158,892,783 downwards.
GATGATTCAGAAGTGCCTGCTCACTCAGATCAGTCAGAATGTGGAAGCATACATGGATGACATTATGGTCAAGTCACGTAAAGGTTCCGACCTACTGACTGACCTTGCTGAAACCTTTGCCAACCTCAGAAGGTATGATATCAAGCTCAATCCATCAAAGTGCACGTTTGGAGTTCCAGGCGGGAAGTTACTCGGTTTTCCTGTTTCCGAACGAGGAATCGATGCTAACCCAGAGAAAGTAGGCGCTATACTCCGAATGAAATGCCCTGTGCTTGTGCATGATGTCCAGAAGCTTACTGGTTGCTTGGCCGCCCTAAGTCGATTCATTTCTCGCCTTGGTGAAAAGGTGCTGCCTCTTTACCGACTGATGAAGAAGTCAGGCAAGTTTGAGTGGACCCCAGAAGCTGATGCAGCGTTTGCAGAGCTAAAAGCCCTGCTTTCCACCCAGCCGGTGCTTGCTGCTCCAATCAGCCACTGGACAAGTCGTCAGTACAATACTTACGGTCGAGCGAGAAGAAGAAGGAAAAGCTTATAAGGTTCAACGCCCAGTTTATTATATTTCCAAAGTCCTGACCCCGTCAAAGCAAAGATATCCTCATTATCAGAAGCTTGTCTATGGGATTTACATGACCACGAAGAAGGTTGCACACTATTTTTCGGATCACTCTATTACAGTCGTCAGCGATGCTCCATTTTCAGAGATTCTGCACAATAGAGATGCAACTGGTCGAGTGGCCAAATGGGTGATTGAACTCCTTCCCTTGGATATCAAGTTTGAGACAAAGAAAGCTATCAAGTCCCAAGCAATAGTAGATTTCCTCGCCGAGTGGATCGAACAGCAACTGCCGACTCAAGTTCACTCTGAGCACTGGACCATGTTCTTTGACGGATCTAAGATGCTGAACGGTTCTGGTGCTGGAGTAGTTCTGGTATCCCCCCAAGGAGACAGGCTCAGATATGTCCTTCAGATTCACTTTGATTCCTCCAACAATGAAGCAGAATATGAAGCACTCCTGTATGGGTTGCGCATGGCCATCTCACTCGGCGTCCATCGCCTCATGGTCTATGGCCACTCAGATTTGGTAGTTAATCAAGTGATGAAGGAGTGGGACGTTAGAAGCCCAGCCATGACTGGTTACTGCAACGCGGTGAGAAAGCTTGAGAAGAAGTTTGAGGGGTTAGAACTCCACCACATACCCCGACTGAAAAATCAAGCAGCCGACGATTTGGCAAAGATAGGTTCCAAGAGAGAAGCCATTCCCAGCAATGTGTTTTTGGAGCATATTCACTCGCAGACAGTTCAGGAAGATCCTTTTACTGAAGAACCCCACAACCTAAGAGCGCCAAAGATCCGACTGAAGCGAGGTCCTAGCCGTGGTCGACCTGATCATGGAGGTTCTGGCCATTACTCCCGACTGGACGGTGCCCTACATTGCATACATCCTCAGGAAAGAACTCCCAGAGGATGAAGAAGAGGCTCGACGGATCGTCCGTCGATCCAATGCCTTTATTGTGATAAGAGGGTAGCTGTTCAGGGAAAGCGTGACTGGAGTCGGTCAGAAATGCATAACACCAGAAGAAGGTCGAATGATCCTCAATGACATCCACTCGAGGACCTGTGGTCATCATGCGTCCTCTCGGGCCATCGTGGCTAAAGCATACCGAGCTGGATTCTATTGGCCACGCGCAAATGAAATGGCGAAAGATATAGTCGACAGATGTGAAGGCTGCCAGTTTTACTCCGATATGTCTCACAAGCCAGCGTCATCCCTAAAGACCATCCCCCTCATCTAGCCCTTTGCTGTTTGGGGACTGGATATGGTTGGACCACTGAGAACTGGCATGAGCGGCTTCACTCATGTGCTCGTTGCAGTCGACAAGTTTACCAAATGGATCGAAGCTAAACCTATCAAGAACCTTGATGCAAGCACCGCTGTTAGTTTTATCAGAGAATTGACATTCAGATATGGAGTCCCACACAGCATCATCACGGACAACGGATCGAACTTCGATTCCGATGAGTTCAGAGCTTTCTGCGCCTCTCAGGGCACTCGAGTCGACTATGCTTCTGTCGCTCACCCGTAGTCGAACGGACAAGCAGAAAGAGCCAATGGCCTAATTCTCAAAGGACTGAAACCCCGACTGATGCATGATCTCAAACGCGCAACAGGCGCTTGGGTTGATGAACTTCCGTCAGTTCTGTGGGGTTTGAGGACAACTCCTAATCTGTCGACCGGACGAACTCCTTTCTTCTTAGTCTATGGAGCCGAAGCTGTTCTGCCAAGTGATCTGCTCCACAATGCACCCCAAGTTGAGCTCTTCTCCGAAGAGGAAGCAGAGTAGGCCCGGCAAGATTCAGTCGATCTCTTAGAGGAGGAAAGAGAGATGGCCTTGATCCGCTCGACCATTTATCAGCAAGACTTGCGTCGATTCCATGCCAGAAATGTGAGGGGTCGACCCTTTCAAGAAGGAGACCTGGTTCTTCGAGTGGATCAATAAAAACCACACAAGCTTGCCCCGACTTGGGAGGGCCCTTTCATCATCACCAAAGTTCTCCACAACGGAGCATACCATCTTTACAGTATTGAGCATCAGAAAGATGAGCCACGAGCTTGGAACGCGAAGCTGCTTCCCCCCTTTTATACTTAAGCACTCGTTCGAATAAAATGTAATAAGAAACACCTTTGTAATTTGTTTATCAAAGACAAGAGCTTATGGTCCTATCGTTCGGTTGTTGTGTTCTTATTTACTTCTGAAATGCCCCAGTGGGTGGGCTTAGTCGCGAATCCATTTCCCCTAAGTTTGAAAGAAAACCCTATCGAGTGGAGAGCAATCCTCCCACTCGGGGGCTTAGCTGCAGTCCAGTACTTGCCTAAGTTCTCTCACTAGGGGACTTAGCTGCAGTCTAGTACTCGCCTAAGTTTGAAAAAATCCTACCGAGTGGAGAGCAACCCTCCCACTTGCGGGGCTTAGCTGCAGTCCAGTACTCGCCTAAGTTCTCTCACTAGGAGACTTAGCTGCAGTCCAGTACTCCCCTAAGTTCGAAAAAATCCTACCGAGTGGAGAGCAATCCTCCCACTC
>NC_041392.1:158867682-158889259 GCF_002162155.2 Triticum dicoccoides | reverse complement strand
TCCCACTCGGGGGCTTAGCTGCAGTCCAGTACTCGCCTAAGTTCTCTCACTAAGAGATTTAGCTGCAGTCCAATACTCGCCTAAATTTGAAAAAATCCTACCGAGTGGAGAGCAATCCTCCCGCTTGGGGGCTTAGCTGCAGTCCAGTACTCACCTAAGTACTCCCTAAGTTTGAAAAAATCCTACCGAGTGGAGAGCAATCCTCCCACTCGGGGGCTTAGCTGCAGTCCAGTACTCGCCTAAGTTCTCTCACTAGGAGACTTAGTTGCAGTCCAGTACTCGCCTAAGTTTGGAAAAAATTCTACCGAGTGGAGAGCAGTCCTCTCACTCGGGAGTCTTAGCTGCAGTCCAGTGCTTGCCTAAGTCTAAAACATACCCCTATCCGCAAGGATGACGAGGTGCAGGTCGACTGCAACCTTCTCCTTCGGAGCTACGGCACAAATACAACGTCCGCTCCATCCCTATCCGCAAGGACGACGAGGTGCAGGTCGACTACAACCTTCTCCTTCGAAGCTACGGCACAAGAACAACGTCCGCTCCATCCCTATCCGCGAGGGCGACGGGGTGCAGGTCGGCTGCAACCTTCTCCTTTGGAGCTACGGCACAAGTACAATGTCCTCTCCATCCCTATCCGCAAGGACGACAAGGTGTAGGTCGACTGCAAACTTCTCCTTCGGAGCTATGACACAAGTACAACGTCCGCTCCATCCCTATCCGCAAGGACGACGAAGCGCAGGTCGACTGGAGCCACCACCTCAAAGCTGCGTCTCCAGCGCAAAGACTATTCCAAGCAGTGAGCAAAGTCCATTCGAAGGCAAACGCAAGCACATTCGAAAATAAACCAAATTCAGATAAATCCAAAAATTCCAAGCATCAAATCAAAAGTACTCAGGCATCAAGCTCGAAGGAGTTCAACGGTTACAGCAAACACTCGGCATTCCGAGGCAAATTTAAAGCAGATTCAAGTTTCATAAGTTTGTTCACTCGGCTGGAGGAGGGCTGGCAGGCTCCACGAATGAGTCCAGGTCGATCCCATCAGCGATCCGAGTGGCGGCAGCAATGAAAGTCTCCATGAAGGACTGGAAATCATGCTTTTTGGTGTTAGCGACTTTGGTCACAGCCAGCTTGTCTTCACGAGCCTCCTTGCAATGGACTCGCACCAAGGACAGCGCCACGTCAGCACCACATCAGGTACTCGGTCAGGGATCTCTTCCATTCTTGCACTCGGTTAGGGATCTCGTTCAGTCGAGTCACAGGGATTCCAGGTCATTCTGAAGCGTCACCCCCGACCAAAGCGATGAGTCGATTCGGGAGACTACTTCCTTCAGGCGCACGAGGTAGCTTGTGGCGCTGGCGATACTGGACTCCAGTCGGAGCATGTTCATCGCAGTTTCGTCGCAGACTAGAGAAGCGATAGGGTCCAGACCCGTCTCGACCCTTCCAGTTTCCTCGTCTAAGTCTTGGCAGAATTCTATAGCCAAAAATTAGTCAATCGACCGAGCAAGATCCGATCGCAAGCATCAACACAGTCGGATTAAAAGAAATACCTTCCAGCGCGAGATAAAGCTTCTTGGCAAGAGTCCTCAGATAAGCTTCTGTGTCATTCCTCTTGCAGATCGCAGACTCCAACTTTTCATTCAAGACGGCCTTGTCCTTCTTCAGACTGGTCACCTCGCGGTTAGCTTCATTAAGACAAGATTTCAGTTTGTTCACCTCTCCTTCCAGCGTTCCGATTGAGGCTAGCTTCTGGTCTACGAGAGCAGTTTTGCCTCGGGCTGCTTTTTGCACGGCGGTGAGGTCCGAGTCCTTCTTCTCCAGAGCCAACTTCATTTTCTCTGCAAAAGAAACAATCAAATCAAAGAAGAGATCAAAGAAATATATTGAAAGTTAGTCGACAGCCAGTTACCTTCCATACCAGCGGCTTCGTCTTGAGCTTTCTTCAAATTCTGCTGAGCTAATTCCAGGTCGAGGTTGAGTTGCCTCTGCTTCTCCTCAAGTTCAGCAAACTTAGAAATAAGAGTACAAGACTTCTGCAGAAGGCAAAAGACGGATCAGTCGATAAGATCAAAGGTTGTTTACTTCCGAGTGAATAAAACCTAAAGAAGTTCGCTTAGACCCTAGCAGACTGCACACAGTTGACTGTGGTCTCAGGGGCTACACCCAGCGGGTGCACTTGGCGTGCTCCCGCTGACTAAGACGGAAAAAAAGCTGTTCAAACCCCAGTCGACTACCAGCAGTTGACTGCGGTCTCGAGGACTACACCAAGTGGGTGCACTTGGCGTGCCCCCACCGGTTCTAATCCTACTCGACCGGCCCGCCTGAGTCGAGTGTAAGGAGCAAAAAAGAAAGGAAAGGAGAACTCAGACCCCAGTCGACTGCCAGCAGTCGGCCATGGTCTCGGGGACTACACCCAGTGGGTGCACTTAGCGTGCCCCCAGCGGTTCAGATCCCACTCGCCCAGACCGAGTGGAAGATCGAAACAACCAAAAACAACAAAACACCCAGTGGGTGGTGCTCTAATTCGACGCAAACAACAGCAGATTATGTAGAAGCAGATTTTTTCGAGTAACACTTCCTCACAGAGCAAAAACAGTCGGAAAGTCTACTCACCTGGACATTGGCCCGAAGGGCAGCACTGGCGTCGTAGGCAGCCTGGCTGTTCTCATGCACCGCTTTCACCTGCTCCATCATCATGTCAGCCTGTCGGATGGCTTCCGCAGCCGCTTCTGACTGGTTGTCCGGGACGGGATAGCTAGTGAAAAAGTGAGCAGGCGACCCAAGTGCGGCAGCTTGGAGCTCCGTGGTGTGGAGCTGGACGACTGAAGGAATCACAAGCGCAGTCAGCAGTGTGGGGTGCTCACTCGACAAGGGTGCAACAAAGGTCACAGAGGCCCTGCCCGCGTCTTCAGGTTGACGGACGGGAGGTGTCGTAGTGGGTTCTTGCCGAGACATCCTACCAGCTGCTACCTTCTTGCTCTTCCTAGGCTTAAGAGCCACATCTTCATCGTCATCTAGAAGATCGATGACATTGGGTGGAGCTGCAAGGCAGATCATTCGACCCTAAGTGAACCACTCGAACACAATCGACCAAAGAATCAAGAACAAAATCGCAAGAGTTTATACCTGGGTTGGAGGTTACCGTGTCTTCCATTTCCTCGTCCCGGTACTGGAAAGAAGAGGTTCCTGACGTAGCAGCACTGCAAAGACCCACATTCAATCGGTTACATCTGGTTAATCGAGTCGACGAAAAGGACAAGGCAGATGGTTACCCGGAGATAGTAGGAACGGTCACTTTGATCCTGGGCAAAGCTTTTAGCAGTTTGGAGGAGGTGGCTTTCGGCGCTTTCGGCACTGGAGGCGGCGCAACTTTGGACTGCTTTGGAGCCTTCTCAGTCGGTGTTGGGGAAGACGTCCTGGGACGCTTCGAAGACTGTCCAGTCGGCGTGGCCACCAAGTCCGGAGCGCTCGCCGGGTCGTGAGCGTGTTTGGATCTCCTCTCTCTGCGAGGAGGCAAGTCGACTTGTTCGTCATCAGTCGATTCGTCGCTCTCCTCGTCCTCCTCGGCATCTGAATGCTCCTCGCCGCTCTCGCCCCCGCTCGCTTCTTCCTCGGCGTTTTGGTCCTGCACTCCGTTGGGCATTGAGTACATGTCGATGAGGGCCTGAAAAGACAACGATCAAAGGAAATTCAGTCGACCATAAACAAGATATCACACGGTGAATCGGAAAGATACTTGATAAAACAGAATTATACCTGCTCCGGCTGGTGTGAGTTATCGAATGGAATCACCCTCCTAGACCCCCGAGGGTTGTCTTTGTTGCTGGTGATCCCCATCAACCACTTCTCCAAGGTATCCTCGCTGACATCCTCTGGGTGGATCCGAGTGGAATCCTCGAGCCCAGAGTACATCCACATCAGATGATCACGCGCCTGAAGCGGTTGGATGCGTCGACCGAGAAAGACCTCCAGCAGGTCCATCCCAGTCACCCCGTCACGGACAAGTTGGATGACCCGCTCGACCAACACCTTGACCTGCGCCTTCTCTTCTAGAACTACCTTCAGGGGCGGGCTTCTCCACTCGAGCCAAGGAAAAGGGAGGAAGTCCACTCGACTGACCCGGGGTCGGCTGATCCTTGCAGTAGAACCAAGTCGACTGCCAACCCCGGACCGAGTCGGGAAGGATCATGGCTGGGAAAGTACTCTTGCTCCTCATCTGGATCCCCAGACCCCCGCACATCTGGATCACTTGTGTCTTTTCATCACTCGATTTGGCCTTTTTGGCCGACTGGGAGCGGCAGGTGAAGATGTGTTCGAAAAGACCCCAGTGCGGTCGACAGCCCAAGAAATTTTCACGCATCGACATGAAAGCAGCCAGATAGACTATGGTGTTTGGAGTGAAATGGTGAAGTTGAGCCCCAAAGAAGTTCAAAAACCCCGGAAGAAAGGATGGGGAGGCAGTGAGAATCTGCGATCTATGTGGGTGGCAAGGAGAACACACTCACCCTCCCTTGGCTGCGGCTCGGTTTCGTTCCCCGGGAGCCGTGACAACTTGTGGGGGATCAGTCACCCCTCAACCAGGTCATCGAGGTCGTCCTGGGTGATTGTTGAGCGGATCCAGTCGCCCTGGATCCAGCCTGGCGGCAGGCCGGATCTCGATGAGGATCCGCCCTGGCTGGTCCGCTTGCCCTTCGCCTTCGCGGTCGCCTTCTTCGCGTGCTCCAGCGCCACCGTCTTCTCTTTCCCCATGGCAACGGGTCGAGATCGAGCGAGAGTCCGGCGACGAGAGCGGAAGCGAGCGTGGCGAAGAGATCGGGAGAAGAAGAAGAAAGAATGGGAGCGCACGGGGCAGAGGCCTAGTCCGGAGCCTTTTATAAGGTCGTCACCCGAGTGACTGACTGGTGGACCCGGCGATCTAAACAAATCCCGCAACAGTCGCACACGCAGTACGTGGCGAAAAAGGTGGCGCGGGGATCGAGGAGACTCGCCTAATCCGTCCCGATAACCTCGGTTCCGTCCGTTTGGCGCACTTCCCAAAATTCGAATCCCGCGAAATCCGCAGAGAGCAGAGCAACCTGTCAGACTAAAGACAAACATCCAATACATCATCATTTGGAATTCTACCGTGGAAATTCACTCGACAAAAACCAAGAATGGACCAAGGTGACTGAGAAAGGAGTCGACATCGTCACCTCAACTCATTGTTCCAGAACAAGATATACTTATAGCACAAAGAACGGGTCGGAAGTGTTCCCAACTCCTTCCTCACTCAAAACCTGATCCATTCGAGGGCTAATGATGAAGCTATGTACCTAGGGTAGGGTCATGGATCTGTCCAACATACTCTCCCCAAGGACATCTCCACAAAGAATCAGAAGCAGTCGAAGAGAAACCATCATCCACTCGACCGCCTTGAAGACACTCGACCACCAAAATATGAGAAACCCTCCACTCTGCAATGTTCAGGACTTAAACCATAGCTTTATGGGCATTTACACCACTTTACTGTAGACGTTACTAGTAACGCCCCTCCTTTATGAGCGTTGAACCTTGTGTAACGGAGGAGAGCTGGGGTCCTGGCATACTCTATATAAGCCACCCCCTCCTCTGAGACAAGGGTTCCCACTTTCTGTAATTCACACACATATATTCAGTCGACCGCCTCCGAGCTCTGAGACGTAGGGCTGTTACTTCCTCCGAGAAGGGCCTGAACTCGTAAAACTCGTGTGTACAACTCCTCCATAGCTAGGATCTTGCCTCTACATTCCTACCCCCTATTCTATTGTCAGTCTTAGAACCATGATAGGTCGCGCGCCCCCTATGCGCAATATAGCAGGGTGGTGGGAAACATGTGAGGAAATGGCGGGAAAGGGTGGTGTGTTCATAAAACGTCATCAATTAATGGAAACTTAGCATCGAGCTAGCACAAGAACTAGATGATGATCAGATGAACACGGACCACACTAGGGATCCCGTCGGTGATGAATTCATCAATCCCAAACAGTTGAATACTAGCAAGCATTTGCCCACAACACACACAACCTATTCCATCACAAATAGGTCGGATGGATCAACTGTATGCCACGTATCGCACAATGTCAAAAATTAATGCGGTAGACGTTCTTTAACATGTGTTAAAAAACAAGGACCTCGAGGTTAAATTAGTTGAGGGAATGGGGCATTTTGGTCAATCCCATCAGCTAATTTAACATCGACGCAACTTCCCATCCAATCACCCATCCGATGGCTACTCCAGCCCGAGCAAACTTAACTTGATAGTTTTCTTACATGAGATACTGGTGGAACAGCTAGTCCTTGCTGATAGGAATGCCTCTTCGCATCCTTATGGCGTATCTGTATGACCGCCCGTCCCACAATGGCTAATAGATGTTGTGTAGACAAAGCATATCACATATGTCTTATTAGAAGCAATCGTCTGCGTTATTATCGGTCTTCGCACACATTTCTGATTACATACATGTTTGCCGCGTATCACACACATCTTGTTATATTGAACCATTTCTGTTCTCTTGCCTAATCACAAACAGTTCATCCGAGTGAACCGTATGTTGTACATCGCACACACCTTGATCGGGATGTCCATTTCTTTTGTGTTGCCTAATCACAAATAGTTCATCCGAGTGAACCGTATGCTGTGTATCGCACACGCCTCCATCTGGCTGCCCGTTTCTTTTGTGTTGCCTCATCGCAAACATTTCATTAAACTGAATTGTATGCCCTTCATTGCACGCGCAACTAAAACCTGAACCATGTTTGTTGCATCCTTCATCGCAAACGTTTTACACATTTCTGATGGTTTTCATACAACACCGTTTGCGATCATTGCATCGCACACAGTTTCTCGAAGGGTCTCTGATTGTAGTGTCGTGTTAGCAGCATCCAGCAGTAGTGTATTGTTCCTACCGCTTATATTGAGAAACCACCTTTCCCCGTTAGAATAAAGGATCATGCTAAAGCTTCAACTATGGTTCATAAGAGTAATGCTAGAACACCTACACCTCCTGAGCAAATTAAAGTTGAACCTAGTATTGCTATGGTTAAGGATCTCTTGGTCGATAATATTGATGGGCATGTTATTTACTTATGTGATAAAGCTACTAGAATTGCTAGACCAGATACTAAAAATAAACATAGACCTATTGTAGGCATGCCTATTATTTCTGTTAAAATAGAATTGCTTATGTGATATGGGTGCTAGTGCAAGTGCAATACCTCATTCCTTATACAAAGGAATTATGCATGATATTTGATATGTCTCCAATGTATCTATATTTTTTGATTGTTCCATGCTATTATATTATCTATTTTGGATGTTTAATGGGCTTTATTATGCACTTTTATATTATTTTTGGGACTAACCTATTAACCGAAGGCCCAGTGCAAATTGCTAAATTTTTTTTGCCTATTTCAGTGTTTCGCAGAAAAGGAATATCAAACGGAATCCAAACGAAATGAAACCTTCGCTAGGATCTTTTTTGGAACAAACGTGATCCAGGAGACTAGGAGTGGACGTCAAGGAAGCAATGAGGCAGCCATGAGGCAGGAGGGCGCACCCAGGGGGGTAGGCGCGCCCCCACCCTCATGGGCCCCTCGTGGCTCCACCGACCTACTTCTTTCGCCTATATATACTCATATACCCTGAAAATAACCAGGAGCACCACGCAACCCTATTTCCACCACCGCAACCGTCTGTACCCGTGAGATCCCATCTTGGGGCCTTTTCCGGCGCTCTGCCGGAGGGGGAATCGATCACGGAGGGCTTCTACATCAACACCATAGCCTCTCCGATGATGTGTGAGTAGTTTACCTCAGACCTTCGGGTCCATAGTTATTAGCTAGATGGCTTCTTCTCTCTCTTTGGATCTCAATACAAAGTTCTCCTCGATTCTCTCGGAGATCTATTCGATGTAATTCTTTTTGTGGTATGTTTGTCAAGATCCGATGAATTGTGGGTTTATGATCTAGATTATCTATGAACAATATTTGGTTCTTCTCTGAATTCTTATATGCATGATTTAAATATCTTTGCAAGTCTCTTCGAATTATCAGTTTGGTTTGGCCTACTAGATTGATCTTTCTTGCAATGGGAGAAGTGCTTAGCTTTGGGTTCAATCTTGCGGTGTCCTTTCCCAGTGACAGCAGGGGCAACAAGGCACGTATTGTATTGTTGCCATTGAGGATAAAAAGATGTGGTTTATATCATATTGCTTGAGTTTATCCCTCTACATCACGTCATCTAGCGTAATGTGTTAGTCTGTTCTTATGAACTTAATACTCTAGATGCATGCTGGATAGCGGTCAATGTGTGGACTAATAGTAGTAGATGTAGAATCGTTTCGGTCTACTTGTCCGTGATGGCTATATACATGAGCATGCCTAGATATTCTCATAACTATTTGCTTTTCTATCAATTGCTCGACAGTAATTTGTTCACCCACCGTAGATTACGCTATCTTGAGAGAAGCCACTAGTGAAACCTATGTCCCCCGGGTCTATCTTCCATCATATTAATCTCCCGTCCACTAGTTATTTCTGTCGCCGTTTATTTTGCAATCTTTACATTTCAATCTATACAAAAAAAATACCCAAAATATTTATCTTCTTATCTTTATCAGATCTCACTTTTGCAAGTGGTCGTGAAGGGACTGACAACCCCTTTATCGCGTTGGTTGCAAGGTTCTTGATTGTTTGTGCAGGTACGAGGGACTTGCGTGTAATCTCCTACTGGATTGATACCTTGGTTCTCAAAAACTAAGGGAAATACTTACGCTACTTTGCTGCATCACCCTTTCCTCTTCAAGGGAAAACCAATGCATCCTCAAGAGGTAGCAATATTGCACCTGCTGAGATAGAAGAGATAGATGTTACAAGTAAGCTCGCCAACAGAGATACTATTTCACCTGTTGAGATTGTTAGAGATGTTGAAGTATTGTGTGGGAAAGTTAAATATCCTGCTGATTTTCTTATTCTTGGTTCCCCACAAGATGACTTGTATCCCATTATATTTGGTAGACCCTTCTTGAATATTGCTAATGCTAAGATAGACTGCAAAAGGATATTTTTCTGTTGGTTTAGGGGATATGTCTCATGAATTTAACTTTGCTAAATTTCATAGACAACCCCATGATAAAGAATTGCCTAGTCAAGATGAAATTATTGGTCTTGCTTCTATTGTCGTACCTCCTAATGATCCTTTAGAACAATATTTGCTAGACCATGACAATGATATGTTTATGAATGAAAGAACGGAAATAGATATAGTATTCTTTAAACATGGACCTATTTTGAAACACAACTTGCTTGTTGAAATTCTAGGGGATCCTCCTCCACCCAAGGGTGACCCCGTGTTTGAGCTTAAACCATTACCTGATACTCTTAAATATGCTTATCTTGATGAAAATAAGATATATACTATTATTATTAGTGCTAACCTTTCAGAGCAGGAAGAAGAGAGATTATTGAAAACTCTGAAGAAGCACTGTGCTGCTATTGGATATACTCTTGATGATCTTAAGGGCATTAGTCCCACTCTATGCCAACACAAAATAAAATTGGAGAAAGACGCTAAACCGGTCGTTGATCACCAACATCAGTTAAATCCTAAGGTGAAAGAGTGGTAAGAAATGAAATACTAAAGCTTCTAGAGGCAGGTATAATTTATCCCGTTGCTGATAGTCAGTGGGTAAGTCCTGTCCACTGTGACCCTAAGAAGGGAGGTATTACTGTTGTCCCTAATGATAAAGATGAATTGATCCCACAAAGAATTATTACAGGTTATTGAATGGTAATTGATTTCCGCATACTAAATAAAGCTACTAAAAAGGATCATTACCCTTTACCTTTTATCGATCAAATGCTAGAAAGATTATCCAAACATACAAATTTTTGCTTTGTAGATTGTTACTCTGGTTTCTCTCAAATACCTGTGTCAAAAGAGGATCAAGAAAAGACCAATTTTACCTGCCCTTTCGGTACCTTTGCTTATAGACATATGCCTTTTGGTTTATGCAATGCACCTGCTACCTTTCAAAGATGTATGACTGCTATATTCTCTGACTTTTGTGAAAAGATTGTTGAGATTTTCATGGATGATTCCTCCATTTATGGAACTTCTTTTGATGATTTCTTAAGAAACCTTGATCAAGTTTTGCAGAGATGTGAAGAAACTAATCTTGTCTTGAATTGGGAGAAGTGCCACTTTATGGTTAATGAAGGTATTGTCTTGGGGCATAAAGTTTCTGAAAAAGGTATTGAAGTTGATAAAGCTAAAGTTGATGCTACTGAAAAGATGCCGTGTCCTAAGGACATTAAAGGTATAAGAAGTTTCCTTGGTCATGCCAGTTTTTATAGGAGGTTTACTAGCACACATACCCGTGTGTTGCAACGGGATAATAAAATTACATGCCTCTAGCTCAATATAAGAATGGATCAAGACCCCCACACGACCGTATTCTCTAGTTCGGCATGGCACCCTTTAATTAGGGTCAAACCAGTAGATTCTGTTGTATTGGCACGTGCCCACAATTTCTTTGAACTACAATTAACCTGCATATTCTTTTTTTATTGGCATATGGAAGCTATCACCGTTAATAATTTATGGCACCCCTTATTCTGAACAAGCCGACTTAGCTCGATGTGCCAGATGCGGAGCTGGCCCAGGATGGGAGTGATCTAACTCATGACCTTAAAGACCCGACTACATGTTGCTAGCCACTCAAACAAACATGTCCTACTATGGTCAGCGTGAACATTAAAGAATATAATGCAACGTCCGCTTCAAAACATTTTTATTTATTTTTTAATCTTTTCACACATTGATTACTATCAACTGCCAAATATACCTGGCAACATGAACAATTTTCACAATTACGAATATTTTTTTGAAAATTCCGTACATTTTAAAAAACATGAACAAAATTTTGAATGGAACATTTGTTGAAATTCACAAATATTCCTTAAAAGCATGAAGATTTTATAAAGTATGATATTTTTTAATTTGTTTACAATTTTGAAAAATGGGAACATATTTCGAACATATAGCAAAAATTTAGAAAATGTGTCTTTTAATGCAAAAAAACATTTTCAACTTTCTCAACATATCACTAAAAGAAGAATATTTTTCAAAATTTAAAGATTTTTTAAATATTCAAAAAATTCATACAAACACAAATATTTTTTCAAAAAATTGGAATAATTTTTAAAATTCAAAATACAAAAAAATAAAATTGTAAACATTTTTTATAATGAACACAATTTTGGAATTCATAACATGAATTACCGAATATAATTGGCAACGTGAAAAATCTTCCAAATTACGACCAATTGTTTTTGCAAATTTCATAGATTTTAAGACAAAGATAGAACAACAAATTTGAACAGAACATTTCCGGAAAGTCACATAAATTTCTTAAAACACGAACCTTTACAAAAAAATACGATTATTTTTAAGTTGTGAACAATTTTTTTAAATGGATATATGTTTTGAAAATTCAAAAGAATTTTGAAAAATGTGTTTCTTTAATGCAAACATTATTTTCAATTTTTGCACATATCACTAAAACAAAATATTTTTCGAATTTGGAACATTTGTCAAATGATTTTTTAAGTCTTGCTTTTCTAAAATAAGAACTTTTTTTTAGAAAAATGGGAGTATTTTTCAAATTTTGAACAATTATTGGCATGAAAAAAGAAATCCATACATTTTTTAGAATAGGAACAAATTGTTTTAATTCATAACATTTTACGAAATTTTGAATCAAAATTGAAATTGCAAACATTTTTTGAAAATTTTGTTTCGGAGAAAAAGTGAAAAGTAGACATAGAAAGGGAAAAATAAAAAAGAAACATGAACTACAAAGAGAAAGAAACAAAAAAGAAAATTTGAAACAGAGCACAAACAGAAATGGGCCGCCGACTCTTGGACGCCCTGTGTGTAACTGAACTATTTGTGGCACTGTGCGGGAGATATTATTTTTTGTTGCTGCGTGGGCAGGGACAACTCGGCTGACTTTACTGGGCATAGCTCGCACGACCCACGCATGTAATTCTGCAGAAATCATTTTTCCTTTGCTAATAGACGACGAAAAAAGTTTAGTACCACCTCGGATAGGAAAAAAATATTTTAATGGTGAACGGATGAAAAAATTGATGAAACGCACCTTGCTTTATTAGTAGGTATAGATTAAAGACTTCTCTAAAATTTCTAGGCCTCTGACTAATTGCTACCTCTTGAGCACTGCGTTGGATTTCTCCAAAGAGGAGAGGATGATGCAGCAAAGTAGCGTAAGTATTTTCCCTCAGTTTTTGAGAACCAAGGTATCAATCCAGTAGGAGGCTACGCTCGAGTCCCTTGTACCTACACAAAAACAATAGCTCAACGCAACCAACACGCTTAGGGGTTGTCTATCCCTTCACGGTCACTTACGAAAGTGAGATCTGATAGAGATGGTAAATAATTTTTTTAGTATTTTTGATATAGAGATGCAAAGTAAAAAAGTAAAAGGCAAAGTAAAAGCAAAGCAATAATAAAGTGATGGAGATTGATATGATGAGAAAGAGACCCGGGGGCATAGGTTTCACTAGTGGCTTCTCTCAAGAGCATAAGTATTCTACGGTGGGTGAACAAATTACTGTTGAGCAATTGACAGAATTGAGCATAGTTATGAGAATATCTAGGTATGATCATGCATATAGGCATCACGTCTGAGACAAGTAGACCGACTCCTGTCTGCATCTACTACTATTACTCCACTCATCGACCGCTATCCAGCATGCATCTAGAGTATTAAGTTAAAAACAGAGTAACGCCTTAAGCAAGATGACATGATGTAGATGGATAGTTTCATGCAATATGATAAAAAACCCATCTTGTTATCCTCGATGGCAACAATACAATACGTGCCTTGCTGCCCCTTCTGTCACTGGGAAAGGACACCGCAAGATCGAACCCAAAGCTAAGCACTTCTCCCATGGCAAGAACAACCAATGTAGTAGGCCAAACCAAACTGATAATTCGAAGAGACTTGCAAAGATAACAAATCATACATAAAAGAATTCAGAGAAGATTCAAATATTATTCATAGATAGACTTGATCATAAACCCACAATTCATCGGTCTCAACAAACACACCGCAAAAAGAAGATTACATCGAATAGATCTCCACAAGAGAGGGGGAGAACATTGTATTGAGATCCAAAAAGAGAGAAGAAGCCATCTAGCTACTAACTATGGACCCGTAGGTCAGAAGTAAACTACTCACACTTCATCGGAGAGGCTTGGATGATGATGTAGAAGCCCTTCGTGATCGATTCCCCTTCCGGCGGAGCTCCGGAATAGGCCCCAAGATGGGATCTCGTGGATACAGAAAGTTGCGGCGGTGGAATTAGGTTTTTGGCTCTATATATGATCGTTTGGGGGTACGTAGGTATATATAGGAGGAAGAAGTACGTCAGTGGAGCTTCGAGGGGCCCATGAGGCAGGGGCGCACCCTGGGGGGCACCCTCGTGACCACCTCGTGGCTTTCTTGACGGGGGGTCCAAGTCTCCTAGATCTTATCTGATGAGAAAATCACGTTTTCGAAGATTTCATTTTGTTTGGACTCCGTTTGATATTCTGTTTCTCCGAAACACTGAAATAGGCAAAAAAACAGCAATTTTGGGCTGGGCCTCTGGTTAATAGGTTAGTCCCAAAAATAATATAAAAGTGGAAAATAAAGCCCAATATAGTCCAAAACAGTAGATAATATAGCATGGAGCAAGCAAAAATTATAGATAGTTTGGAGACGTATCACTAATCTCTTACAAAAATATGTTCCTTTTGTTTTTGATGATGATTGTTTAGAAGCATTTGAAATACATAAGAAAGCCTTAATTTCTGCACCTATTGTTCAGCCACCTGATTGGAATTTACCCTTTGAGATTATGTGTGATGCTAGTGATTATGCTGTAGGTGTTGTTCTAGGACAAAGAGTTGATAAGAAATTAAATGTTATTCAATATGCTAGTAAAACTCTAGACAGTGCCCAGAGAAATTATGCTACTACTGAAAAAGAATTTTTAGCAGTTGTATTTGCTTGTGATAAGTTCAGACCTTACATTGTTGATTCTAAAGTAACTGTTCATACTGATCATGCTACTATTAAATATCTTATGGAAAAGAAAGATGCTAAACCTAGACTTATTAGATGGGTTCTCTTGCTACAAGAATTTGATTTGCATATTATTGATAGAAAAGGAGTTGAGAACCCCGTTGCAGACAACTTATCTAGGTTAGAGAATGTTCTTGATGACCCGCTACCTATTGATGATAGATTTCCTGATGAGCAATTAGCTGTCATAAATGCTTCTCATACTGCTCCATGGTATGCTGATTATGCTAATTACATAGTTGCTAAATTTATACCACCTAGTTTCACATACCAGCAAAAGAAAAAGTTCTTCTATGATTTAAGACATTACTTTTGGGATGACCCACACCTTTATAAAGAAGGAGTAGATGGTGTTATTAGACGTTGTGTACCTGAGCATGAACAGGAACAGATCCTACGCAAGTGTCACTCCGAGGCTTATGGAGAACACCATGCTGGAGATAGAACTGCATATAAGGTATTGCAATCCGTTTTTTATTGGCATACTCTCTTAAAAGATGCCAGTAAGTTTGTCTTATCTTGTGATGAATGTCAAAGAATTGGTAATATTAGTAGACGTCAAGAAATGCCTATGAATTATTCACTTGTTATTGAACCATTTGATGTTTGGGGCTTTGATTATATGGGACCATTTCCTTCCTCTAACGGGTATACACATATTTTAGTTGTTGTTGATTATGTTACTAAGTGGGTAGAAGCTATTCTAACTAGTAGTGATGATCATAACACCTCTATTAAGATGCTTAAAGAAGTTATTTTTCTGAGGTTTGGAGTCCCTAGATACTTAATGACCGATGGTGGTTCACATTTTATTCAAGGTGCTTTTCGTAAGATGCTTGCTAAGTATGATGTTAATCATAGAGTTGCATCTCCTTATCACCCACAGTCTAGTGGTCAAGTAGAACTGAGCAATAGAGAGCTTAAATTAATTTTGCAAAAGACTATTAATAGATCTAGAAAGAATTGGTCCAAGAAACTTGATGATGCATTATGGGCCTATAGAACTGCATATAAAAATCCTATGGGTATGTCTCCATATAAGATGGTTTATGGAAAAGCATGTCACTCACCTCTCGAACTAGAACATAAGGCATATTGGGTCATTAAAGAGCTCAACTATGAATTCAAACTTGCCAGTGAGAAGAGCCTATTTGACATTAGCTCACTTGATGAGTGGAGAACCTAGGCCTATGAGAATGCCAAACTGTTTAAAGAAAAGGTTAAAAGATGGCATGACAAAAGGATACAAAAGCGTGAGTTCAATGTAGATGATTATGTTTTGCTATACAACTCTCGCTTAAGATTTTTTGCAGGGAAACTTCTCTCTAAATGGGAAGGTCCTTACATTATCGAGGAGGTCTATCGTTCCGGAGCCATTAAAATCAACAACTTCGAAGGCACAAATCCGAAGGTGGTGAACGGTCAAAGAATCAAACATTATATCTCAGGTACTCCCATAGATGTTGAAACCAATGTTATTGAAACCATAACCCTAGAGGAATACATATGGGACACCTTCTAGAACGTTTCAGACTCCGAAAAGGAATAGGTATGTGATACAGTAAGTAAACCGACTCCAAAACAGTTCTAATAGAAATTTTTCTCCGTTTTGGAATATTTAAGAAAATAGGAAAATAAGAAGCACTCCGGGAAGGAGACGAGGCGTCCACGAGGGTGGAGGGCGCGCCCCCTGCCTCGTGGGCACCTCGTGGTCATCATTGCAATTAATAGGAGTAATAAAAAAAGAGGTTTTCACATATAAATATACTATCTTGGACATCTTTTATGATTGTGAGCACTCATTAAAATATGACATGCTAAAAAGTTGATGTTGGACAAGGAAGACAACGCAATGGGTTATGGTTTCTTATATCCAAAATAAAATATATTGTCATGGATCATCCAACATGTTGAGCTTGCCTTTCCCCCTCACGCTAGCCAAATTCTTTGCACCAATTAGAGATACTACTTGTGCTTCCAAATATCCTTAAACCCGGTTTTGCCACGAGAGTCCACCATATCTACCAATGGATTGAGTAAGATCCTTCAAGTAAGTTGTCATTGTTGCATGCAATAAAAATTGCTCTCTAAATATGTATGATTTATTAGTGTGGAGAAAATAAGCTTTATACGATCTTGTGATATGGAAGCAATAAAAGCGACAGACTGCATAATAAAGGTCCATATCACAAGTGTCAATATAAAGTGACGTTCTTTCGCATTAAGATTTTGTGCACCCAACTATAAAAGCACATGACAACCTCTGCTTCCCTCTGGGAAGGGCCTATCTTTTAATTTTGTCTTATACCTTATACAAGAGTCATGGTGATCTTCACCTGTCCTTTTTACACTTTATCCTTTGGCAAGCACTATGTTGGAAAGATCCTGATATATATAGCCAATTGGATGTAAGTTATCATGAACTATTATTGTTGACATTACCCTTGAGGTAAAAGGTTGGGAGGCAACACTATAAGCCCCTATCTTTCTCTGTGTCCGATTAAAACTCCATACCCATAAGTATTGCGTGAGTATTAGCAATTGTGAAAGACTAAATGATAGTTGAGTATGTGGACTTGCTGAAAAGCTCTTATATTGACTCTTTCTGATGTTATGATAAATTGCAATTGCGTCAATGACTGAGATTATAGTTTGTTAGTTTTCAATGAAGTTTCTGATTCATACTTGACATTGTGAATAGATTGTTACTTTAGCATAAGAAATCATATGACAATATATATATATATGTTGTTGTTCTATGAATGATCATGATGCCCTCATGTGCGTATTTTATTTTATCGACACCTCTATCTCTAAACATGTGGACATATTTTTCGTTATCGGCTTCCGCTTGAGGACAAGCGAGGTCTAAGCTTGGGGGAGTTGATACGTCCATTTTGCATCATGCTTTTATATCGATATTTATTGCATTATGGGCTGTTATTACACATTATATCACAATACTTATGCCTATTCTATCTTATTTTACAAGGTTTACATGAAGAGGGAGAATGCCGCCAGCTGGAATTCTAAGCTGGAAAAGGAGCAAATATTAGAGGCTTATTCTGCACAACTCCAAAAGTCCTGAAACTCCACGGAAAGTCAGTTTAAGAATATATAAAAAATATTGGGCGAAGAAACTACCGGAGGGGGGCCACCCACCATCCACGAGGGTGGGGGGCGTGCCCCTGCCTCGTGGGCCCCCTGGCAGGCCTCCAGTGCCCATCTTTGGCTATATGAAGTCTTTCTCCCTGGAAAAAATTAGAAGCAAGCTTTCGAGGTGAAACTCAGCCGCCATGAAGCGGAACCAATCTAGGGCTCCGGCGGAGCTGTTCTGCCGGGGAAACATCCCCCCGAGCGGGGGAAACCATCACCATCGTCATCACTATCGATCCTCTCAGTAGGAGGGGGTCAATCTCCATCAACATATTCACCAGCACCATCTCATCTCAAACCCTAGTTCATCTCTTGTATACGATCTTTGTCTCCAAGCCTCAGATTGGTACCTATGGGTTGCTAGTAGTGTTGATTACTCCTTTTAGTTGATGCTAGTTGGTTTAATTCGATAGAAGATCATATGTTCAGATCCTTTATGCATATTAATACCCCTCTGATTATGAACATGAATATGATTTGTGAGTAGTTACATTTGTTCCTGAGGACATGGGAAAAGTCTTGCTATAAGTAGTCATGTGAATTTGGTATTCGTTCGATATTTTGATGAGATGTATGTTATCTCTCCTCTAGTGGTGTCATGTAAACGTCGACTACATGACACTTCACCATTGTTTGGGCCTAGGGGATGGCACTGGGAAGTAATTAGTAGATGATGGGTTGCTAGAGTGACAGAAGCTTAAACCCTAGTTTATGCCTTGCTTCGTAAGGGGCTGATTTGGATCCATATGTTTCATGCTATGGTTAGGTTTACCTTAATACTTCTTTTATAGTTGCGGATGCTTGCAATAGGGGTTAATCATCTGTGGGATTCTTGTCCAAGGAAGGGCAGTACCCAAGCACCGGTCCACCCACATATCAAATTATCAAAGTAACGAACGCGAATCATATGAGCGTGATGAAAACTAGCTTGGCGATAATTCCCATGTGTCCTCGGGAGTGCTTTCCTTTATATAAGAGTTTGTCCAGGCTTGTACTTTGCTACAAAAGGGATTGGGCCACATTGCTGCACCTTGTTTACTTTTGTTACTTGTTACCCGTTACAAATTACCTTATCACAAAACTATCTGTTACCGATAATTTCAATGCTTGCAAAGAATACCTTACTGAAAACCGCTTGTCATTTCCTTCTGCTCCTCGTTGGGTTCGACACTCTTACTTATCGAAAGGACTATGATAGATCCCCTATACTTGTGGGTCATCACTCAAGACTCTACATTTTCATTTTAGAGATCCAAGATCACATTGAGTCCATAGGAAAAGCCAATACTATTAAAAGGGGATGGCGTGTTTCTTAATGGCTTGCTTGCTCAAAATGCTTAGTGATATACTCCAAAAACCCTCAACCACTTTCTCATATCCACATATGTTCCAAACCAAAAGTCAAACTCAGCCCCACCAATTTGTTCTATCCGGCGCCACTGAGTTCATTTGACATAGCCACTGCCAGAAACCCTAGTCACTTCGGTCTCACCGATGGGGATCTCGGTCTCACCAAGATGGGTTTGCAAACTCTTTGTTTCGCTTCGTAACATTTTGGTCCAACCGAGATGAGCGGTCGGTCCCACCGAGTTTTCCTGACCAACTCTCTGGTTAGCTTATTACCAAAATCGATCTCACCGAGTTTGTGTAATTGGTCTCATCGAGATTACGTTATGCCCTAACCCTAATGAAATCGGTCCCACCGAGTGGACATGTCGGTCCCACCGAAAATCCTAACTTTGACATTTTGAACTAAATCGGTCTGACCGAGTTGAGGGAGTCCTGGGTTAGGGGGTGTTTGAATAGCCGGACTATACCTTCAACCGGACTCCTGGGCTATGAAGATACAAGATTGAAGACTCCGTCCCGTGTCCGGAAGGGACTTTCCTTGGCGTAGAAGGCAAGCTTGGCGATACGGATATGTAGATCTCCTACCATTGTAACCCACTTTATGTAACCCTAACCCTATCCGGTGTCTATATAAACCGGAGGGTTTTAGTCCGTAGAACAACATACACATCAACAATCATACCATAGGCTAGCTTCTAGGGTTTAGCCTCCTTGATCTCGTGGTAGATCTACTCTTGTACTACCCATATCATCAATATTAATCAAGCAGGACGTAGGGTTTTACCTCCATCGAGAGGGCCCGAACCTGGGTAAAACTTCGTGTCCCTTGCCTCCTGTTACCATCCGGCCTAGACGCACAGTTCGGGACCCCCTACCCGAGATCCGCCGGTTTTGACACCGACACGAGTTTTCTGATTCGGTCCCACCGAGTTTGGTGAATTGTGTGTAATGGTTAGATTTTGTGTGGAGGCTATATATACCCCTCCACCCACTCTTCATTCGTGGAGAGAGCCATCAGAACATGCCTACACTTCTAGCATACATTTTCTGAGAGAGAACCACCTACTCATGTGTTGAGATCAAGATATTCC
The DNA here is from genome assembly GCF_002162155.2 of Triticum dicoccoides. Lineage (NCBI taxonomy): Eukaryota > Viridiplantae > Streptophyta > Magnoliopsida > Poales > Poaceae > Triticum > Triticum dicoccoides. The sequence goes on along the minus strand of NC_041392.1, from coordinate 158,869,497 downwards.
ATTCCAACCACATAAATCTTGATCTCTAGCCTTCTCCAAGTTGCTTTCCACTAAAATCATCTTTCACCAAATTCAAATCCATGAGAGAGAGTTGAGTGTTGGGGAGACTATCATTTGAAGCACAAGAGCAAGGAGTTCATCATCAACACACCATCTATTACCTTTTCGAGAGTGGTGTCTCCTAGATTGGTTAGGTGTCACTTGGGAGCCTCCGTCAAGATTGTGGAGTTGAACCAAGGAGTTTGTATGGGGAAGGAGATCGCCTACTTCATGAAGATCTACCCTAGTGAGGCAAGTCCTTCGTGGGCGATGGCCATGGTGGGATAGACAAGGTTGCTTCTTTGTGGACCCTTCGTGGGTGGATCCCTCCGTGTACTCGCGCAACCGTTACCCTTCGTGGGTTGAAGTCTCCATCAACGTGGATGTACGATAGCACCACCTATCGGAACCACACCAAAAATCTCCGTGTCTACATTGCATTTGCTCCCTCCAAACTCCTCCCTTTACCTTCATATGCAAATGTTTTACATTCCGCTGCTATACTCTTAGAATTGCATGTATAGGTTGATTGCTTGACTTGTGCTAAGTTGCTAAAATCTGCGAAGACTTAAAATTGGGAAAAGGCTAGATTTTTATTTGGTCAAGTAGTCTAATCACCCCCCCCCCTCAAGACATACTTTCGATCCTACAGTCTCTCTTTGTGTGGTGTGAATAGTTTTGTTTTTTTTGTTGAGGGAAGTGCGAATTGATTTGGTACGTACAAGTACAATATTACATGTTAGGCTTGTCCCTAAAATTCAACCCGCTCCTTGTTATATCCCGAAAATTCAGATATCATGCTCCCAAAACTGGCGCCTTCACAACCCGCATCTTGCTATCCCGAAATTACAACGCACGCGAAAACTCCCTCCAGCTACCAAATCCCGACACGTGAAATCCCCCTTCTAACCTTGAGCCGAAAGAGCCGCTAGTTCAAACCGGTGGGGGTACTTTTGTAACACACCCTATATTTTGGACAAGTGCGTCCCTAAGTCATGGTTCCCCCTCCCATCGCCTCCTTTTCGCCATTCGAAATCCTAGGTCGCCATAACCTCTCCGCTCCAGCTGCAAAACCCCACCCTCCTCCGTCTTCCACCTCACCGCTGGTCAGCTGGGGCCTCTTCCTGGACGACATCGTCCACCGCAATAGCTCGACGTCCCTCATCCACCTTCCCGGATGAGGATCCATCGTCCATCTCGTCGTCCCGCCGGTTCAGCCGCCCCATCCTCCACCTCCAAGGAGCTGCTCCAACGATCGCCTCGTCTATCGCGGCTGCTCCATCCCCATAGCGTCGCCTTAACCTGCTCCACTAGAACCGCGGTATCTTCACCGACTCCTCGGATGAAGCCGAGGCCTACTCGGCACCACCAAAGAGGTTGTACACTCATTGCATCGCACCTTCTCCTTAACTTGACCTCCTGGCGCCAATGGTGCTCCATCCCGCACCCCATGGAGCGGCTACCTCCAAGCCGGCGCCGCAGGCGACATCTCCATGGCGGCTCTCCCCCAGTGCAAGGTCCCTTCAGCGGCAGCGTCCATACCAGTCGGATCAGCTGCTGCTGCTCCGGCTCTCGCTCGCGCTGCTGCTGCTGCTCCCCCCCTCGCTCGTGCTGCTACTCTCCTCCGATTTAGCTACACTTCAGTCGACTGAATCGACTTTTGGGTCAGTCGATTTTCAGGGGGTGGGGGCTCACTGGAGTTAAGGAAGAACTACCGCAGAAGGGAGGGGGGCTCGTCAGAGAGGTACCCCACTATCTATCTTAGGGTTCAGGGTG
>NC_041392.1:158818180-158867261 GCF_002162155.2 Triticum dicoccoides | reverse complement strand
GGATCTCTGGAGAAAAAGCTTGGTGTGGGGGGGGGGGGCTAGAGGCCTGGCTAGGGCGGCGGCAGACCGGCGGTGGGGAGTTGTTTCGGGGCGGCAAGGCGGCATGGGGGCTGGCGGTTCGACCGGTGGTGGCTGGCGGCTCAGGGGGTGCAGATTGAAGATGAACTGCAGGCCCTCCCTAAACTATATGTGAAGTGCCTCTCTGCTACCATTGCGTTCAGTTTCGTAACATTCAGATTCCACAGTAGATTCCAGTTTCGACAGTTAAGGTCAACAGTTTTTACCTCATATGTTGTAGTCAGGTGGTTTTTGGTGGTAATGTATTTTACATCATCTATAGGAGATGCTATTAGAATCCGACTTGAGATTAACAATGTCTGTCTTGTGCTGCTTCAGCCTCGACGTCTTACAGCTCACCGGAGCTACTCCAATGATGGAACGATCTATCACAACATAGCAGTGCCCTAGATGCCGTCTACAGATTCCTCAGATCTTCCTCAACACCTCCGACAACCACCTCTGCCTCAACTTCTTCAGCGACCAACCCAATGATATTGAGGTCGACACAGCTACGACAAAGAGGTTGTACACTTGTTGCATAACTTATTACTCTACATTCATGTCGATCCATTAGGGCTATTTTGGTTCAACGGAAAAACATAGTAATAGGAAAAATTTTATGGCACTCTACTATTCAATTATTCATGCATTTTGTTGAAAGGAATGGATCAAAACATCCACCTGGACCCACTTTTCAAAATCCCATGCATGAAAACAAGACCAAGTGCATTAGTAGCAGAATAACATTCTAACTTGGCATGATGATGTTAGTCATATCATGCATATGTTGCCTTGCAGTGCCTACTTTCGATATCATATATGTCATCTGCTTAGTTTAGACATGTTCTGTAATGCCACCTGTTTAGTTTCAATATCATATATGGGAATTATGCAGTCTCATGTCTTTTAGCCAGCCATAATATATGTTAAATGTGCAATGCCATCCTGTTTAACCAGGCACCATATATTTGAATGATATCTTTCCCATCCTTTTCTTCAATACATTTCCATTTGTCGACAATGTTTGTACATTAAACTACTCTTCCTGTGAATCAACCATTTGAGTGAGTGATGGAAAAATTTGGAGTGAAAACAAGGCCTTCAGAGCAGACAGTGCTACCTATTGAAGCAGATCTCTTGCTGGGTCCCGATAGCCCCTCAGAGATGAATTCAGAGATAGATGACCAGTCCTATTCCCCCACCGAGGTGTATGCTCTAACTTGGCATGGTTATACTACTGATATCATGCATATGGTGTCTTGCATTGCATAGTTTAGACATCATATACACAATATTCAACACCGTGTTCTTAGTTCATACATCATATATGTGAATGCCCTCTTCTTAGCATATAAATCACATATGTGAATTAAATCATGTGATCCTGATTACTTAGATAACATGTATGTGAATTATGTCATGCGATCATGTTTAGTTAGTCATCATATCTTTGAATTATGTTATGCTATGTTATCCAATTTAGATAGACATCATATATGTGAAATTATGTCATGCTATCCGTTTTAGTTAAACAAAATACATGTCCACTATTTCATCCCCTCTTTTTTCCAAACTATCTATTGCATCTGTCTCTCATACAATGTCGGTACATTCAACTATGTTTCATGTTTATCAGCCATTTGAATTGGAGCGGGTGATGGCAGTATCTAGCGCAGTGAAAACACGGTCTTCAAATAAAACAATGCTACCTCTTGGTGGAGATAGCACCCCGATTGTACATGCACGCGAACCAGCCCTACCACACATAACCCAGACTCCCGCATCTTTTACCCCTACTGCGATGGACACAGAACCAGCTTCACCCAATCTAACCCCAACCCCAGTAGATAGTAACCCAGTTCTTGTTGACACAGCACCATCTCCACCATAGAGCTCCCAAACAAGAGCAGTTAGTAAGGCAGCTCCAGTGCCCAAAGCGCTAGTACTACCACAACAAACCCCAACTCCACAAGTTAGTACACCTATTCCTGTGGAGGAAGCACGACCAGCCATTCATAGTTTAGCATCTATGGCATTTGATGTTGTTAAATCCTATGTGCGTATCTTCCCATCATGGAAATATTATACTGAAGATGAAGGAAAACGCCAGTTGCAGGTGTTTGTCCAGGAGTTATGTGTAAGTAATGTTATTCATGGCAATTACTTTGCTTTGTCCCATACATTCTACCTCCATGATGGTTATAATACAGCAAATTTACCCATTTTTCTGTATAGAGAAGGACTGATTTGGAAACTCGGGATGAGGTAACCTATGCTAATACCTCTTCTACCTTCAAGAATGCTTGGTGGCAGTATCAGGATTACTTGAAGAAAACGTATTTCACTGGCAAAGAAACTCATCAAGTTCCCTTATGTTCTCCTGAGACACATTTACTGGACGATGACTGGGAACACCTTGTTCTGTACTGGTCCTGAACCAAGAATGTGGTAAGGTCTATGAGCTCATTTTATTTGAAGTACTATATACTTGCGTCTTACTGTACTCTGTTCATGTAGAACAAGTGCTTAAACCTGAAGAACAATTGTTCTCATTTAAGATTCCATTACTATCGTGCATACTGATTTGCTCTTGTATCACTGTATTTACTCATACAAACTTATTTTTAAATTCAACAATCCAATGGAAACTCCAATGGCACAACAGGTATGTTTACGCATGTTTGTTTAACAGGTTTGATCTTATAAATAGCTCTGTTGATTTCAATTTCAATTGTGTATACAGTTGACTTCTCATATCATGCACATTACTAGCATCACAACAGGGCCAATAGTGTTGTTGTACATGTAGACCCGTGGTACCCATCTGAAATCTTTTTGTGTCGTGTAGTTTCCCATGCTTTGTATTCTTTCAGCGCTGCTTTCTCTTGAAATGATATGATTTGAACCGTGTCTCTATTTTGATTTGGCAAGACAATGCAATGACCATAGGACATAGATGTATGTTTGTTTGATGCTTTTATAATGTACTACTTGGCAATAGAAGACTTGGTAGTTTAATCTTGTCCACCTTACTAATGAACTGGTTCACCGAAATGAGTTTCATATACTAGTACATGCTAAACCTGATATGTGTCTGCTTGTTTCTTCTTTTAGAATGCTGACAGAATATTGGGGAAGAGTGCCTTATTAAGCGATGGTAAAGGAAGTAATGCAGATAAGGTTCAGGATCGTGAGACATCCTTGTTGGTCTCCAACAAAGCTAATAAAACAGCTAAGGAAAACTATCTTGAAGACAGTGAGACAACCCCAAAGTCCTGTCTTGGTTTACTATTCGAGTTACTGGCCACTACCGCTTGCACAAGCTATTCAAACTCAATGTCTGCATCAGTTCAGTTTCTTGAGTCTCAACTACAAGCTGAAAGACATCGATCAGCTGTGCTGCGACAAGAAGCGGAAGGACTACAGAAGTCCCTGGAGCATTCAGATGCATACTTTCTGATGCAACAGCAAGCGTTGGATGATTTTATCGCCAAACAGGACAAAGCTAATAAGCTTGCTAAGCTTATTGCCAGCATGGTGGATACCCAAGATAACGTTTCTTGAGCTCTTCTGACGTTGTTTCAATTGTGGACTTGTTTTGCTGCCGTGTTTATTTGCACGGGTGGCCAACTTTGATGGCTAGTGTATGTAATATGCTGCTTTCTTCCCTATATTTGCACTGGTGGCGAACTTTGATGCCAAGTGGATGTAATATGTGTAATAGCTGTTATAGGCTAGCGTTAGTTGCTTGCTTATTTATTTCCTTATTGTCTTGTTTAGTTGTTTGCTTGTAGTCACTGCTGTTCTTTTTCTGTGTTTTTCAAGTGGCCACAATAACCTATTTTCGGTAACTAGGCCATAATAATCATGGCAACACACGGACTGTTGTAACCATGGGCCTCCTGCGGGTCATACGATCCATGGGCCTTCTACGGGCAGTAGGATCCATGGACTTTCTACGGGCCGTATGATCTATGGGCCTTCTACGGTCCGTAGGATCCATAGGTCTTTTACGGGCCGTAGGATTCATGGGCCTTCTAGGGGGCGTATAATCATTTCGCCAAACATGGTTCATACTATTCGTGGACCATAACGGGCCGTTAATAGGTCGTATTTGATAACGCTACGAAAACAACCCAATGGGCAACGGGCCACAAACGGGCCGAATGTAACCACGGGCTGAATTTGGCCCACAAACGGAACAGGCCAGTAATGGATCGTAACTAACCGAATTCTAGAAATGAGCCCAAGAATAAATGGGCTCTTAGAAGGCCAAAAGTTAACACGGGCTGGAAATGGCCGATGGAATAATGGGTCGTTAATAGGTATAAAGCGATATACTCTTCATTATGGTCCAGTTTCATCTCAGGCCTTTAATGGGCTCAGAGTTACAAAGGCTTCATATGGGCCGAAAGACATCATGGGCCATACATGGGCCGGAAGTTACAACGGGCTGGAATCATATTGGACGGCCCAGATGAAGCTACTGGGCTTAATTCCGATAGGCCGTAATGGGCCGGGAGTTAGCAGGCCGTAAATGGGCTATATCCGAACAGGCCGATAACAGGCTTTCCATGGGCAAGCCCGTTAACTTTTGACCAAGTCAAACGGCCGGCCTTTTCACCATAATGGGCCTTTGTTGGGTCGTGCCACGTGTCAACGTATAATAGGCGCCTCCTCTCCAATGAGTGGATGACATCTGTCCCAGCGGTGAGACAACACGTGTTTCCTCTGGCTAATGAGAATTTTACACGTGGAAAATGCCCATTGGTCCGGGCTGTTAATGGGTTATTGGATCCAAAACCGAACCCGATAGCTTAACGGCGGCCTGTTACAGTCGATGCCACGTGTCGGTTACGCTTGATGAAAACACTTCCATGACGCGCCATTTATCGTCATGGAAGTGGACACTTCCGTGATGATAATTCTGGTAATGCCATGGAACACTTCTATGACAGCACAGGTATGACTATCTTGATTCTGTCATAAAATCATTATGGATGTACATGCATGACAGAAAACGTGACCTACTGTGACAAACAAGTATCATCACGAAAGTGTATTTTTTTGTAGTGACGTCCCCAACGTATCTATAATTTTTTATTGTTCCATGCTATTATATTATCTGTTTTGGATGTTTTATATGCATTATTATGTTATTTTATTGTGACGTTCGAATAATTAAGCTACAGTGATCCCCCGCTAATGACGCCACGTCACCTCACTTACTGTTGATAAACTCTCGATAGTTCAAAACCGAAACAAATTCAAAATTTAATTAAAGGCAAACAATAAAAGTTTTCAAATATTAAAACCAAATTGTTCGGGTTGTGCCAAATAATGCACAAGAAATTATGGTGGAGAAACCAAACTTTGATAAAATGTTTAAAGGCTCTAAGATAATTAAAATAGTAGTTAAAACAGTTAAATAAATGCCTATTGAATTTTATAAAATATTAAATTATTTTTTGGGGTTGAGAATTAATGTGGCAGTAGTATAATTATAAGTACAAATTTAGGTGCTAGTGTTCATTTTATAAAACTGAAATAAAAAGGATTAAAATAAAATAGAAATGAAATAGAAAACAAAAGGAAATGATAAAAGAAAAATGAAAACAAAACTAATCTACTAGGCCATGTGGCCCATTAGCTGGAACGACCCAGCCGGCCACCCCCAACTCCTCTCCTTATCCCCCAGACCCAAACCCTAACCGCGCCCCACATCCCACGCACCCCACTCCTATCCTACATTGTTCCCCTCCCCCTTCCCTGATCCAGATCGGATCGGGGGCTCGACACCGACGCCGCCTGGTGCTGCGACGCCTCATGCTGTCGCCCCTGACGCCACCGGAGGCCGCCTCGACCACACCTCCCTCGCCGGCCTGCCTCCCCGGTGTCGCCCTTCGTCCCCATCGACCACCCCGACCCCCGCTGCCACGTGCCCTACTCCTCCTCTATGAGCTTCCTCTCCCTTCGCTCTCTGTCGTGGCCGCGCCCTCTCCCTTGTGCTCGGCTCCGCCGACCGATGTCGCTCGCGGACAGCCGCACCCGGCCAAACCCGCGGTGCCCGCGCCCTCACCGCCCCGCCGCTTGCCGCGCGTGCACGTGCGCGCCCCGTGTCCGCCGTGGCCTCCTTCCCCTCGCCGCGCTCCGCCCCTGGCCACCTCCTCCTCCTGCTGCTGCGTGGCTTTTACTACTACCTCGGGCCGCCGTCGTTCGCCACCGTGTGCGCGCCCGCTGCTGCTGCCCTTGTTCGCCACCCCCCGCTCGCCGCTGCTGCCCGCTGCGGGCTCAGTCGCGCGCCCACGTGGCCCCGCCCCCGCGCTCCTGCTGCTACTCCTCCTCTGCCCCTGCGCCATCATGGCCTCGGCGGCCCCGCTGCTCCCTCCGCCCGCTACCTCCGCCGCCTTCCGCCTCGCTCGTGGTCGCCCTGTCCTCACCCATGTAGGCCACCGCCCCTAACCTTGCTGCCCTGCTCCGACCGGCTGCGGCCGCCCTTCCGTGGCCGCCGGCCAGCCAGCACGCGCCCGGGTCCGGTGACCCGGCGCCCACCAGCTCCGCTCGGGTGCCCAGCCGGGTCTCGACGCCCACCCGCGCCCATGTGCCCTATAAGGCCCCCAGGGCCCATGACAGGAGGGCCCCACCTCCAGAACGATAAAAAAATATTTTAATTTTTCTAATTAAAAGAATTAAATGAATAAATAATAATTAAAATAATAATAATTAATTAATTAACTTAATTAACAATGTTTAGTTAACTAATTAATTTTATTTAACCTGCTAATTAAATGTTAACAAATAGTTAGTCTTCAGCCTATGACATGTGGGACCCACATGTCAGTTTGACCAGTCAACACCTCTGTTGACTCTTGACGTCATGCTGACATCAGCAAACACTATTCTAGATAATGTTGTTTTATAATAATTAAATAAATGCTAAAAATGACTTAAATCTTTTAAAATTAATACAAAATAAACCATAGCTCGGATGCAAAAACTTTGTACATGAAAGTTGCTCAGAACGACGAGACAAATCTGGATACGCAGCCCGTTCGTCCGCCATGCATCCCTAGCATAGAGAACACACAACTTTCCCCCTCTGATTCATCTATCCGAAAACACGAAACACCGGGGATATTTTCCCGGATGTTTCCCCCCTTCACCGGTATCACCCCATACTGCGTTAGGGGACCCCTAGCACCGCTACTTGTCATGTCATGCATCGCTATGCATATGTTTGCATTATATTCATTGTTTCTTCCCCATCTTCTCTCCGATAGACTACGAGACTGACGCTGTTGCTGGTGCCCCGATCGACTACGGTGTTGACGACCCCTCTTTCTTGCCAGAGCAACCAGGCAAGCCCCTCCCCCTTGATCACCAGATATCTCCTATTCTTCTCTCTACTACTTGCATTAGAGTAGTGTAGCATGTTACTGCTTTTCGTTAATCCTATCCTGATGCATAGCCTCTCTTTGTTGCTACAGTTATTGATACCTTACTTGCAATCCTAAATGCTTAGTATAGGATGCTAGTTTATCATCAGTGACCCTACATTCTTCTCTGTCTCCCATGTTATACTATCACGCCATGATCACTCGAGAGGTGATCACGGGTATATACTTATATACATATACATGATACTTGTGGTGACTAAAGACGGGTCGTCTCGTAGAGTACCTGCGAGTGATTCACGGATTGGGGGCTAAAAGGACCTTTGTCCTGACGGCCCTCTGGGTGGATCTTTATGGCGGAGCAACAGGGCAGGTTGAGACTACCTAGGACAGAGGTGGGCCTGGCCCTGGTCGGCGTCCGCGATTACTTCAAAAGAACACGCTTAACAAGATCTTGGTATTTGATCTGAGTCTGGGAACTGGCCTATACTCACTAACCAACTACGCGGGAATAGTTATGGACACTCGACGTCGTGATATCAGCCGAATCCATTGTGATGTCAGAGACTGAGCGCGCGCGCCGGGTTGGACCGCGTAACACAACTTCCTTTGAAATGGAGGTTGCTAGGTCTGCTCACCGGCCGCGTACGCAACGTGCAGGTGTGCAATGGGCGATGGGCCCAGACCCCTGCGCCATGAGATTTAGACCGGCGTGCTGACCTCTCTGTTCTGCCTAGGTAGGGCTGCGACGTGTTGATCTTCCGAGGCCGGGTATGACCTAGGAAAGTGTGTCCGGCCAAAGGGAATCGAGCGTGTTAGGAAAATGTGGTGCACCCCTGCAGGGAAGTTGATCTATTTGAATAGCCGTGTCCCTCGGTAAAAGGATGACCCGGAGCTGCACCTTGACCTTATGACAATTAGAACCGGATACTTAATAAAACACACCCTTTCAAGTGTCGGATACAACCCGGTGATCGCTCTCTAACAGGGCAACAAGGAGAGGATCGCGGGGTAGGATTATGCTACACGATGCTACTTGGTGAACTTACCATCTACTCTCTTCTACATGCTGCAAGATGGAGGCGACCAGAAGCGTAGTCTTCAATAGGACTAGCTATCCCCCTCTTATTCTGGCATTCTGCAGTTCAGTCCACATATACTACCCCTTTCATTGATACCCATGCATATGTAGTGTAGATCCTTGCTTGCGAGTACTTTGGATGAGTACTCACGGTTGCTTTTCTCCCTCTTTTCCCCCTTTCCTTTTCTTCCTGCTTGTCGCAACCAGATGATGGAGTCCAGGAGCCAGAGGATCCCGAGGATGATTCTATGTGGAGTTCGACTTTGAGGAGTAGTTAGGACGTCCCAGGCAGGAGGCCTTGCCTTTTCGATCTTTGCTATGTTTGTTCTAGCCATCTTAAGGCAATCTTGTTTAACTTATGTCTGTACTCGGATATTGTTGCTTCCGCTGACTCTTGTGTCTTCGAGCATTTGTATTCGAGCCCTCGAGGCCCCTGGCCTGTAATATAAAGCTTGTATTATTTTAATTTGTGTCTAGAGTTGTGTTGTGATATCTTCCTGTGAGTCCTTGATCTTGATCATACACATTTGCGTGCATGATTAGTGTACGGTTGAATCGGGGGCGTCACAAGTTGGTACTAGAGCCGACTGCCTGTAGGAATCCCCCTTCCATAGTCCTTGGCCGAAGTTGAGTCTAGTCGATGAAAATATTTTTACTAAGTTGGTTGTGCGGCCCATGGGACCACGTTGCCATTGGGTGGTATTAGGATCTTTTATTCCTCGTCTATACTTTGGGACTCTGATCTCTCTTCTAGTCGGGTTAAAATATTTTGCTAACTCTAACTCTAGGTTCTCGTAATTACTTCCTTCCGGAGAGCCCCTTATTATAGATGATCGCCTGCTGCACCAGAAGATTCAGAAGATACTCTCCAATGTTATCCCGAGAACTTGTGCTCATTGCGTTTGCAACTCACTTCCACCGTCAACCCCTATAGATAACTACATGCACTTTCCATTCTTACCGTAGTTCCTAGTTGCTCTTGTTATTACAAGATACCCCGAAATACTCGTTGTTGTTCCGAGAATCCTTGTGCCTACTGCCTTGCGGTTCCTTGTCACCTGAATACACCTACAAATTAATCCTCACACACACCAAGGATTTGTTTCTCCCTAGTTGTTCATGTGTTTCACCAAAATCTTCGAAATACTATTTGATCTTTCGAAAATCCTCAGCAGCTTATTGCTCTTGAAATTCTTGCTTTCTTGCATTATGGTTAATCCCATAAGTATAGTAATCTTATTGGCATCCTTTGCCACTATCATTTTGAGCCCATTGATACAATATGTTGCGAATGCACGTAATCCTCAATCAGATTCTAGAATTCATCCTTCTGGCTCAGACGCATTTTAAACATGAGTTGCATCTCGACCAATCAAATTGCCATTGATTGTATCTCTAAGGCTATTCAATTTATCCATCCTTAATCAGAGCGTTTGCTTCTGATCCCTTGATTTTGAAATCATAATTCCTTTCCATTGGAGCTTTGAGTTAGTCAGTGGTTTCTATAATCTGATCTTCTTGCATTCTTCTTCCTCTAGTTGAGTACTGAGGCTCACATCAGATCCCTTGTGGGCTACCAGATCCTTTGTTGGATTTTATCCGACAGTGTCCTTCTTATTCAATAAGCCCATGAGCCTTTCCTCTGATACATAATGCCTTTGGTAAATTGTATCCTCTGCTTTGTCAACCATGCTCTACTTTTAAGCTTGTGTTATTTACTCCTGAAGTTTGTGGTATATGTTTCTACGGTGCCCCGATGGGTTGAACCTATGCCTTCCTTAATCTGTGAGAACCCGAAAGAATTCACGGGTCATACTTATTTGGTATTGCATCAGGTAAAACTTTCAACAACTAATGTCATTTTTGTAAAAGCGAGAGGCGAATGGAAGTTTATACATTGAAGAAGTGGGAGTCGACCTTGAACTTTGTGTTCATGCCCATGGACACGATGTATATCTTATCATGGAAGCTTCTTGTAATAATAATTGTTTCCTTGATATGATATCATCTGGTATTTGTGAATTTATCCTTTACAATCGTTGTTCCGACCATATTTTCTACTTGATCCCATTTCTCAAGCAAGTGAAAACACTTGCCTTCAGTGGATCAATACATCCCCGCAACCCCTATGTCAATCTTCCTTCGAGTAATACCCTCCAGTGTCTCAAGAACATCAAAGAACTGTGTTACTTCCTATGAGTCTTCATCTAGTATTGCTTCTCACCGATTTCAGATTCCCCCTGGGTTCTGAGTTATTTCACCCGAGAACACCGATAAGTGAATCGATTCTGCACTCCGATTCAATAACTCTCAGAAATTTTCATTGCTTACGAGTTTAATAATCCTTCAAGTCATTCCCAGCCGATTTACTACATCATCATCATCATGCTAAACCTTGACTGTGCTACCTGGTCCTTATTCCCGGAGCACAACTTTCGACGATGAACTAAGCTTTCATCAATTTTCTCGTCTTATTGTTTCACCTCGAACAACAAACTTGACCCCGAGTTTGTGTCGTATCTGTGGCTCCAATAATCTTTTGATGCATCCGTCCTTTTGCTTGATGCAGTCGATGTTCAATTGCTTCTTTGTGGATCCTATCGACAACAAATTGTCATGATCATCATCAACATTTTGACTCCTTCTAGGATATCAATAGAATTCTTGATGATAAGTGCCATCCTCATTCCTTGGTAATTTGAGTTACCATCGACAACATCCTTACCTTCCTTTTAACACAAACTTGTCCTTGTTTTGTCTTACACCTTGAGTTCCTTGCTATCCAACAATTGTGCTTCTTTACATTGGAGTATTACCATCTTTTATGTCAAGAATGTCGTGAGAGTTTCACCACCTCTTATGAAATTCTTGATACGGTAATGCTTCTCACCATCATCATTCTTCTCTTGGTCCCCGTGTTGAGTGAACTCTGTTATGAGAATTTAATATCTCTAGCAACCTTGTTACTTTAGAGCTAATGGACAATTATTCCAATGTAGTGTGTTGTTGCTAAATTTCCTTTCCGACATTGGTCGTGTAACCCAACCCATATTTCGGGTGCACCTTTCAACCGATGTTTAATTGTGTATGTTTTCCTCGAGCATACATCATTATATCGTTTGATCTGACAAGTGTTTCCTCCTTGTTCACATCATTGTGGAAATCCATCTTTTGTTAATCTCGATGAATAGTCGCTGAGTCCATCAGCCACCTCCTCACATATCCTTGATTTATGATGAACTCTTGTTTCGGAAATCGCTTCCATAGTTCATTTCCCGATAATCTTATGATGTCTTCTCGTCAATTCGTGTCACACCTTTTTCTTCTCAGGCATCCTGAGTCTGAGGTATCCTGACCCCAATCAGATCTGAATTTCAGTCAGATATGATGGTTGGAACATATTTCCAGGAGTTACGACATCTTTACGTGACCCTTTAAGGTGATGTCGTGCCTAGCACACCTGACCGGAGGCCCTATTGTTATAGATTCCTTTTCAGCAAGGTTATCCATTCTTCCATGAGGAAATTGTAAGACTTATTCTATGAGTTGATCCTGATGGATCCTTTGTGTATCCAAAGTCCGACCTTGATCGAAGACCATGTCAATGCTATCTCAAAGCATGTTTGTGGTACTCTGATTTTCAACAAGAACATTTGAAGCCCAATGCTAAATGTTTCTTGCTCAATTACCAAACACCGTTGCATGGGTAATGTCATGAAATTTCTCTCCCCCTTACCTAAAGAGTTTTCTACATTACATCCTGTCATGGCTATCATGCTCTGCTTGTCCTTGAGAAGGATATACCCCTAGAATATGTGTTTTAACACATTTTCCTTTCCATTGTTCTGATTAAATCTGATAGACACTTTTCCCTTTCCATTGGTTAGTTTAAACCCTTTCTATGATCTATATTATCTAAGAAGTAATATTCCCTACTTAGGTAAGCACCTTGTTGTACAAACTGTTAGTAAGACCCTGTTACTATTGTTGATGACATTTCGGTAGCCACCGATGGACGAGAACTTTGCCTATTGGTCCGCCTAATTCAACGAGCAGGAAAATGGTTCTCTTCGTCCCTCGCCCTTGGTATCGATGTTGTTGCCGACATAATCGACATGCTACCCTCTGACATGCCTTGCTATCATGACCATGCAAGATGTCACCGCTCCTCCTACTTTCAACCCACATGGTGGGTCCATAACCCACAGTTCCACGGGATCGAAACCCGACTCTCCTGTACATCCTTGTTTCAAAGTTATCCCTTGCATTTGGTTTCGTATGTAATTCGCGAGCCACCTTCCTAGTGATTTATTTTGGTATCAGACGCACTACTTATTCTCGTTGCCCTGAAACCCTTTCACCTTCTAATTAGGCATCGAATGATTGCCTAGCCGCTTGAAACTCCTTATTGTACCTTCTTACATCGCTCTCGATGTTTTCCTAAGTTTCAACTCGAGAGATACCTTGGGCCAAAATCACTGAGCTAATTGCGGAATATCAGTCCTCGCAGACATTTGTCCTTGTAGTTTTCCCTCCTATCCTTTCGTAGGGGCGATAGAGATCCTGAAGAAAGGATGCCGGCTTCATCATGATGACTGAAGCAGAGTAATGAAGACATCAATGCCATGGGTTAACCACTTTGTTAAGGGAAGCCAAGACCGAGAAGATCCGTTAGATTATTAGTAACCCAATCCCTCCCCCTTACTCCCCTCTTAAATCTCGGGACGAGATTTCTTGTAGTGGAGGAGAATTGTGATGTCCGGATAATTAAGCTATAGTGATCCCCCACTAATGATGCCATGTCACCTCGCTTACTATTGATAAACTCTCGATAGTTCAAAACCGAAACAAATTCAAAATTTAATTAAAGGCAAACAATAAAAGTTTTCAAATATTAAAACCAAATTGTTCAGGTTGTGCCAAATAATGCATAAGAAATTACGGTGGAGAAACCAAACTTTGATAAAATGTTTAAAGGCTCTAAGATAATTAAAATAGTAGTTAAAACAATTAAATAAATGCCTATTGAATTTTATAAAATATTAAACTATTTTTTGGGGGTTGAGAATTAATGTGGCAGTAGTATAATTATAAGTACAAATTTAGGTGCTAGTGTTCATTTTTATAAAACTAAAATAAAAAGGAACTTAAAATAAAATAGAAATGAAATAGAAAACAAAAGGAAATGACAAAAGAAAAATGAAAACAAAACTAATCTACTGGGCCATGTGGCCCATTAGCCAGAACGACCCAGCCGGCCACCCCCCACTCCTCTCCTTATCCCCCAGACCCAAACCCTAACCGCGCCCCACACCCCACGCACCCCACTCCTCCCCCACATCGTTTCCCTTCCCCTCCCCCGATCCAGATCGGATCGGGGGCTTGATACGTCCATTTTGCATCATGCTTTTATATCGATATTTATTGCATTATAGGCTGTTATTACACATTATGTCACAATACTTATGCCTATTCTCTCTTATTTTACAAGGTTTACATAAAGAGGGAGACTGCCGGCAGCTGGGATTCTGGGCTGGAAAAGGAGCAAATATTAGAGACCTATTCTGCACAGCTCCAAAAGTCCTGAAACTTCACGGAAGACATTTTCAGAATATATAAAAAATACTCAGCGGAAGAAATTCACCAGGGGGCCACACCCTGCCCACGAGGGTGGGGGGCGCGCCCTACCTCCCTAGGCACGCCCCCCTACCTCGTGGGCACCCTGGTGGCCCTCCGGTGGCCATCTTCTGCTATATGAGGTCTTTCAATGGCAAAAAAATCACAAGCCTTCTTCTCGGACGAAACTCCGCCGCCACGAGGCGGAACCTTGGCGGATCGAATCTAGGGCTCCGGCAGAGCTGTTCTGCCCGGGAAACTTCCCTCCTAGAGGGGAAAATCATCGCCATCGTCATCACCAACGCTCCTCTCATCGGGAGAGGGCAATCTCCATCAACATCTTCATCAGCACCATCTCCTCTCAAAACCCTAGTTCATCTCTTGTATCCAATTCTTGTCTCCAAGTCCGGGATTGGTGCTAGTAGGTTGCTAGTAGTATTAATTACTCTTTGTAGTTGATGCTAGTTGGTTTAATTGGTGGAAGATCATATGTTCAGATCCTATATGCATATTAATACCCCTCTTATTATGAACATGTTTATGCTTTGTGAGTAGTTACATTTGTTCCTGAGGACATGGGAGAAGTCTTGCTATTAGTAGTCATGTGAATTTGGTATTCGTTTGATATTTTGATAAGATGTATGTTGTCTCTCCTCTAGTGGTGTTATGTGAACGTCGACTACATGACACTTCACCATTGTTTGGGCCTAGAGTAAGGCATTGGGAAGTAATAAGTAGATGATGGGTTGCTAGAGTGACAGAAGATTAAACCCTAGTTTATGCGTTGCTTCGTAAGGGGCTGATTTGGATCCGTATGTTTCATGCTATGGTTAGGTTTAACTTAATACTTTTGTTGTAGTTGCGGATGCTTGCAATAGAGGTTAATCTTAAGTGGATGTTTGTCCAAGTAAGGGCAGCACCCAAGCACTGGTCCACCCACATACCAAATTATCAAAGTACCGAACGCGAATCATATGAACGTGATGAAAACTAGCTTGACGATATTCCCATGTGTCCTTGGGAGCGCTTTACATTATATAAGAGTTTGTCCAAGCTTGTCCTTTGCTACAAAAAGGATTGGGCCACCTTGCTGCACCTTATTTACTTTTGTTACTTGTTGCTCGTTACAAATTATCCTATCACAAAACTATCTATTACCACTTGTTTCAGTACTTGCAGAGAATACCTTGTTGGAAACCGCTTATCATTTCCTTCTGCTCCTCGTTGGGTTCGACACTCTTATTTATCGAAAGGACTACGATAGATCACCTATACTCGTGGGTCATCAGGGCTCGACGTTGATGCTGCCTGGTGCTGCACCGCCTCACGCCGTCGCCCGATGCTGCTGAAGGCCGCCTCGACCACACCTCCCTCGCCGGCCTGCCTCCCCGACGTCGGCCTTTGTCCCCATTGACCACCCGACCCCCGCTGTCCCATTCCCTACTCCTCTGTGAGCTCCCCCTCCCTCTGCTCTCCGTCGCCCGATGTCGCTCGCGGATAGCCGCACCCGGCCAAACCCATGGCCTTCTTCCCCTCGCCGCGCTCCGCCCCTGGCCTCCTCCTCCTGTTGCTGTTGTGTGGTTGTTGCTGCTGCCTCGGGCCGCTGTCGTTCGCCACCGCGTGCGCGCCAACTGCCGCTGCCCCTGTCCGCCTCCCCCGCTCGCCGCTGCTGCCCGCTGCGGGCTCGGTCGCGCGCCCGCGCCGCCCCGCCCCCACGCCCCAAGTGTTACTCCTCCTCCGCCCCAGCACCATCATGGCCTCGCCGGCCCCGCTGCTCCCGCCGCCTTCCGCCTCACTCGTGGCCGCCCTGACCTCACCCTTGTAGGCCACCGCCCCCTCACCTCGCTGCTCTGCTCCGGCCGGCTGCAGTCGCCCTGCCGTGACCGCCGGCCAGCCAGCACGCGCCCAGGTCTGGCGACCCGACACCCACCAGCCCCGCTCGGGTGCCTAGCCGGGTCCCGACTCCCACCCGCGCCCATATGCTCGATAAGGCCCCCAGGGCCCATGACAGGAGGGCCCCGCCTCCAAAACGATAAAAAAATTATTTTAAATTATTTTATTTAAAAGAATTAAATAAATAAATAATAATTAATTAACTTAATTAACACTGTTTAGTTAACTAATTAATTATAATTAACCTGCTAATTAAATGTTAATAAATAGTTAGTCTTCAGCCTATGACATGTGGGACCCACACATCTGTTTGACCAGTCAACACCTCTGTTGACTGCTGACATCATGTTGATGTCAGCAAACACTATTCTGGATAATGTTGTTTTATAATAATTAAATAAATGCTAAAAATGAGTTAAATCTTTTAAAATTAATATAAAATAAATCATAGCTCGGATGGAAAAATTTGTACATGAAAGTTGCTCAGATCGACGAGACGAATCCGGATACGCAGCCCGTTCGTCCGCCACGCATCCCTAGCATAGAAAACACGCAAATTTCCCCTTGCGATTCATCTGTCCGAAAACGCGAAACACCGGGGATATTTTCCTGGATGTTTCCCCTCTTCACCGGTATCACCCCATACTATGTTAGGGGACCCCTAGCACTGCTACTTGTCATGTCATGCATCGTTGTGCATCTGTTTGCATTATATTCATTGTTTCTTCCCCCTCTTCTCTCCAATAGACTACAAGACTGACACCGCTGCTGGTGCCCCGATCGACTACGGTGTTGACGACCCCTTTTTCTTGCCAGAGCAACCAAGCAAGCCCCCCCTGATCACCAGATATCGCCTATTCTTCTCTCTACTACTTGCATTAGAGTAGTATAGCATGTTACTGCTTTCCGTTAATCCTATCCTGATGCATAGCCTGTCTTTGTTGCTACAGTTGTTGATACCTTACCTGCAATCCTAAATGCTTAGTATAGGATGCTAGTTTATCATCAGTGACCCTACATTCTTGTCTGTCTGCCATGCTATACTATCGGGCCGTGATCACTCGGGAGGTGATCACGGGTATATACTTATATACATATACATGATACTTGTGGTGACTTAAGACGGGTCGTCTCGTAGAGTACCCGCGAGTGATTCATGGATTGGGGGCTGAAAGGACCTTTGTCCTGACGGCCCTCTGGATGGATCTTTGTGGCGGAGCGATAGGGCAGGTTGAGACTACCTAGGAGAGAGGTGGGCCTGGCCCTGGTCGGCGTCCACGATTACTTCAAAATAACACGCTTAATGAGATCTTGGTATTTGATCTGAGTCTGGCCACTGGCCTATACGCACAAACCAACTACGCGGGAACAATTATGGGCACTCGACGTCGTGGTATCATCCAAAGCCTTCGTGACATCAGCGACTGAGCGGCGCGCGCCGAGTTGGACCGCGTAACGCAACTTCCTTTGAAATGGAGGTTGCTAGGTCTACTCACCGGCCGCGTATGCAACGTGCATGTGTGCAATGGGCAACGAGCCCAGACCCCTGCACCATAGGATTTAAACCGGTGTGCTGACCTCTCTGTTGTGCCTAGGTAGGGCTGTGACGTATTGATCTTTCGAGGCCGGGTATGACCCAAGAAAGTGTGCCCGGCCAAAGGGGATCGAGCGTGTTGGGAAATGTGGTGCACCCCTGCAGGGAAGTTGATCTATTCGAATAGCCGCGTCCCTCGGTAAAAGGACGACCCGGAGTTGTACCTTGACCTTATGACAAGTAGAACCAGATACTTAATAAAACACACCCTTTCAAGTGCCAGATACAACCCGGTGATCGCTCTCTAACAAGGCGAAGAGGAGAGGATCGCCAGGTAGGATTATGCTACACGATGCTACTTGGTGAACTTACCATCTACTCTCTTCTACATGCTGCAAGATGGAGGCGGCCAGAAGCGTAGTCTTCGACAGGACTAGCTATCCCCCTCTTATTCTGGCATTCTGCAGTTCAGTCCACATATACTACCCCTTTCATTGACACCCATGCATATGTAGTGTAGATCCTTGCTTGCGAGTAGTTTGGATGAGTACTCATGGTTGCTTTTCTCCCTCTTTTCCCCCTTTCCCTTTCTTCTTGGTTGTCGCAACCAGATGATGGAGTCCAGGAGCCAGAGGATCACGAGGATGATTCTACGTGGAGTTCGACTTCGAGGAGTAGTTAGGAGGTCCCAGGCAGGAGGCCTTGCCTTTTCGATCGTTGCTACGTTTGTGCTAGCCTTCTTAAGGCAATCTTGTTTAACTTATGTCTGTACTCAGATATTGTTGCTTCCGCTGACTCTTGTGTCTTCGAGCATTTGTATTCGAGCCCTCGAGGCCCCTGGCCTGTAATATAACGCTTGTATTATTTAAATTTGTGTCTAGAGTTGTGTTGTGATATCTTCCCATGAGTCCTTGATCTTGATCGTACACATTTGCGTGCACGATTAGTGTACGGTTGAATCGGGGGCGTCACATTTATATTATTTTTGGGACTAACCTATTATCCTAGAGCCCATTGCCAATTTCTGTTTTTTTCCTTGTTTTTGAGTTTCGCAGAAAAAGAATACCAAACGGAATAAAACTTTCGCGATGATATTTCTTGGACCAGAAGACACCCCGAAGACTTGGAGTTCAAGTCAGAAGAGCCACGAGGCGGCGACAAGGGGGGATGGAGCGCCCCCTGCCTTGTGGGCCCCATGTGACTCCACCGACCTACTTCTCTGTCCTATATATTCACATATATTCCCAAACCCTCAGAAGCGTCCACGAAAACACGTCTCCACCACCGCAACCTTCTATTCCCGTGAGATCCCATCTAAGATGATGCGGAGCATCCTATGGACATCACCATGTCAAGAGTCCATTTGGCAAGTGACACGTGCCACATCTACTTCATACATACAAAGGTGAATCATCTCCTTTACACGTGTCCACTTGTACCTTTCGAGGATGGTATACTACTTAACCCCTCTCTCGTGTGCATACATAGGTGTGAGCGGAGCTACACATTCATCGAGGAGGAGTCAAAGAAGAAGAGAACATCTACACCATCCAAAAGGGAAGCCTGGAAGCGGAGAAGGAAGCACCAAGAAGAAGGCAGCAGCTTCCAGGTGACCCCGTGCGCACGGGCCCCTCCGACCCCGTGCCCACGGGCCTCCCAGGCTGGCGGTCCTGAAGACCCCGTGCGCACGGGCGTGTACCGTGCCCACGGGCCTCACGGACCCCGTGCGCACGGGCCCTTGCGTCAGGTCTCTGGATACCCCGTGCGCATGGGCTCCACTTACCCCGTGCACACGGGGCCCCCTGTGTGATGCTGCGGGCTGTGCCCTTGTTTTACCATTTCGCCCCCACTTATCCCTCTCTTTGCCTAGGACTATATATACTCCTTCATCTCGTCCATTTAGACTTGGCTAAGAATAGATCTAAACACTAGAGCTTAGCTCATGTATCTCCCCTTGTGGGATTCCTCTTGAGAGAGAGACACTCCATTGGAGTTCAAGGCCTCCATTGGAGAAGATCCCTAGTGGATGAAGACCCCCTTGAGGGAAGGATCTATCTAGATCATGAAGCCCTCATCTCCTTCATAGGATTTGGGATGAACTCTACCATGTATCTTATTTCCCTTTGATTGTTCATGTACCTTGTGGATCTTGTGTGTTTGATTGTCTAGTGGATGTGTGATTGGACTTGTTCTTGAGTATTCCTCTTGTTTTCCCTCTTGTGTTCATCTTGTTCTTGGGGATTCCCCCTCCAATTCATGAAAGATCTCCACTTAGGGTTCCACCCTACATCATTTTGGTATCATGAGCCATGGTTTCTCACGAAATTGGAGTCCCCCTCTTTGTTTTCTAGCCTAGTTTTGTTGATTTCATCATAAATTCGAAAATTCCCCACCAAAAATAGCCCCAAATTTTTTTGTGATTTGTTGGTTTTGATGATGTTTTGTTAGATTTGATCCATGGATTTGCTTGGTTTCAAGTGGATCTAGCTTTCCTCCACCTTCCCCTACCTTTCATCCTTTGATTTTGACCCCAATTTCAAGATTACCCACGGATCCGGAGCAGTTCGTCCGCTCACAGAGCACCCCGTGCACACGGGCCATTGGGACCCCGTGCACATGGGACCCCATGCACACGAGCCAGACAGACCCCGTGCGCACAACCCTTCCAGTGCACTTCGGCCGCTGTCCCTTTGGGGCCTTTTCCGGCATCCTGCCGGAGGGGGATTTGATCACGGAGGGCTTCTACCACTACAAGAAATATCTCAACTTGCGACCACCACTATTGGTCACTGAAAGGTCATTGTTTTTCATTTGCGACCTTTTTTGACCAAAAATAGAAGGTCAAAAGGTGCCGGTCATAAACTGAAATTAACGACCTTCTCTGTGATATGTAAAAGGTCGTTGGTTCTTCGACCAAAATTAAGGTCACTAGCGGCCTCCCGAAGCCATGTAGGATCCAGCGTGGCAAGCTGACGTGGATAAGATTCAGCCCGGTCCGATTAGGTGTCTATATGGGCCGAGCCCATTAATTCAGCCTTTTTAATATATATTTTTCTGTTAATTTTCGCTAGCTACATGGGCCTGGCCCAACAATTTGGCCTTTTATATTCTAGAATGCAGCCTTTTTATAGTCTACTGATTTTCTATTTTCAGCCATTTTATTTTGCAGCGGGTCCCACTTGTCATGCTTAGATTAAAATTGGTCCCACACATTAGAAATTTTGAAATTTGTCAAACAACCATTATAACTTGGACCGACTTGTCAGGTTTCCATTTCACGGGTATTCAAATCACATACACAATCATTGTTTCGAACAGACCAGAGAGCAAATGAAATTGGTCCAAAACAATACTGCATTAATCTATTACAATCGTTATAGTATATCATAACCCATATATGCCTACTACTGCCTACAGCTACAACACATAATATGCTACTCTTTGCTGATATGCTTCACAGCTTCGGACATGGATTCGCACTTCACCTATGCAAGAAATAAGAATGAACATATAAGAATAAGAATAGGTACAGAACATCAAACAGTAGCCAATGAGGGATCCAATAACTTATAACCAAGAATTGACAGCAAATGCCATGTACATAAATAGTATGACTAACACTAACCAGTATGCGTTCATGAAGTGACTAAAATGTTCTCACTAGCTAGGAATTTTTTTGGTATATAATATACTGACATGTGCAACTCTCTAAATTGATCATAGAAATGAAAACTGTAAGACCGAGTTTTAGAATCCAGGCATGTCAAATTTTAAGCACCAGCAGAATAGATCTAACAAACCAGACCATGATCATCATGCGCATCAGGATTTATGGTTCTAGCAAAACAGTAAAGAGATGGACATACAAGCATCAAGCATACCAGCTACTACATCACCATTCTCGTGAACACAGACATCACCATTCACTAATAATTCCCATTGGGAGATCAAACTATGCATCCAACAAGCTACAACAACAGGGAATGCAGAAAAATTATGATCTGAGATGACGAATCAACTGGGTGCATCTCAATTTGAACAACCAAGGCGAGACAACAACCCCATACTAATGCGGTGAATCAAATACGCACGTAGGAGCAGCACCGTTCGTGGCATCCACATGAGGTCGCGTAACATCAAGAACATGGCGCATGACAGCAATAGACCTAGAGATCTAGGATGGAGGGAGGGGGAGCTTACACTTGCGGATGCGGGCGGCCAGGTAACCGCACGAGGAGCAGGTGCTCTTCTGGAGGTGGAAGCTGCGGTAGTCGCAACGGATGCAGAATTGAAGAGGGTCCTCATGTAGCAGCAGCAGTAGCAGCATGAAGAATTGAAGACCGGCTAACAGAGCCTGCAATGAAAATAGAGAGGTGTGAGGAAACTGAATCCAATCACATCAAATCAAATCGAGCTACATAGGGAGGTTCAGATTATCTTCACTGTACTTTTAGTATTTTTTTACTTGAGACAAACTAAATGCTAACATCAGTGACAACAAGACTTGGACAGAAATAGCTATTGAAGAAACACGTTTATAAGATAGAATGAAAATGATTTACACCACAACATATAGTTCACATGTACTGGAGCTAGAGACTACAGAACACACATAATCACACATATGTGAACAGGGCACGACTCCATGGTTCAGGTTACACTAATAAACAAAATTATACAAGCGACTAGACGAGGCAGCGATGGAGTAAGTACAGGGAGCAAGTACTCTTAAAATCTGAATATTACGGACTTATACAACACCGGGAAATTCAGAGAAGAAAGGGAGAAAGAGAGATTGCAGGAGGAGGTCGAGGATTATGCAAATTAACTGCCATGTTCCTAATGGACCCCTACCTGTCCCCAAATTCGGGACTCGCTCACTTTTATATATACAAAACTGGGAGTTAGATGTCTATCATGTTCCCAAATTTGGGACTCGCTGTTCAGGCATCCTATAATACAACAATATATGCCCAGACAAGCAGTTGAAAAAAATACTTAGAAAGAACTTTCACTTAAAAAGACACCCTGCCTATAATACTAGCTACACAAGCCCAGACAATGTGTTAAAAAATTCAGACAATGTGTTAAGAAAGACACCCTGCGCAGGTAATGAGGCGAGAAAAAGGACGCCAGCCAGCCCTTGATTTTTGAACAAGGGTCCAATGATGCCTGACTTGCACAGGTAAACTACTAGCAGCCTGATGCTTGGAGATGCATGGAGTAGGCTGGTGCTGTAACTTCAAAAAGAAACGGCACGACACGCATCATGCAGTAACTTTGAAAGTCGAAACGCTAAGATAACAACTAGATCTGCAGGGTCATAGTTAGGCAGCTAGCTACAGGTGGGCGAAGAAATAGTGGATAGTGCTTGGTGCTACTGGATAGACAGATGTGAATTGTTATTCTAATCAATGCAAAGCATATAAGAGTGGCCGAGGGTGTGGTGATCTGAATCTACGGGTAGACAATCACATAGTGACATGCATACTCCATAAGGCCATATGACAGAAATGGATCCACACATGTTCTCTGTTTTGAATTGACAGCACATAACCTTGTAGAAATATGCAACAATAGAATAGAAGTAAATGCAACCTACATGGTTTCTAGATATATTATACGAAGATAATATTACTGCAATGTTTGGTGTGTGTGGTTAGTGCTACTGGGACAAATGCATAAGGAATCACAATGTTGAAAATCACTAGCTAGGCATCCTTTGCACCCGCAAGCACACACTATGCAAGTCATTTACACGTCTATCATTGGATTCCTAAGCATGTATTGCATATATGTATCAAACTGAAGTGGAAGCAGTCATTTAGGCTGGCTGCAGTGGTCACATGCGATCACGGTCTTGGCTGGCTGCTGCCATCTAGGCGTTGGGCGAAGCACACAATATGCATGGTGAGGGGAGGAGCAGCAGAGGCGGTAGCGGTCAGTGGGAGTCGCGCGGGGCACCAGGCACGACCGCCCCTCTGTCTGGTGGGAGGCGTGGTGTGAGGAGGCTGGTGCTGATGGAGGCGGTGGCTGGAGATGGTGGCACTGGTGGATGGAGGGGTCACGGAGGTGGCTCACCTCTTCTGGCTGGAGCCGTCATCCTCCTTGAGCATGGTGATGTGGAACTCCTTAGAGGTGAAGGGCAGCGGGCCAGCGGTGTACATGCTCTTGCGGCGCTGCGGTAGACGGGTACGATGGGGCCGTCGGGGGGAGGAGTTTGCGGAGGAGGACCACTGCCATGGCACAGAGCTCGACGGCGGTGGCTGTCGCCGCGAGCGACGAGGAGAGGCCCAACACGCAGAGGCGATGGGAGCGGCCTCAGCGGCTGCCTGGTCGGCGTTGGAGGCCGATGGGTGAGCAGCGCGCCGGACGTCGTCGGGTCGCCGCCCAGTAGAACCGCATAGATGGCTCGGCACGTGATGCGTCGGCCCACTCAGTGCGCCTCCAGCGCCTCTGACGGATGGATGTGGTTGGGGACGTGCTGGATCTAATCTGGGACGGGGAAGAGGCGCGCCATGGCCGCCGGCGACAGAGCTCCCTCCCCTTCTCTTGTCTTGTGATGAGTGGAGGGGAGGGGAGGGTGCAGACGATTGCAGACCGACGGTGAGGGGAGATCAGGTGGGTGTCAGAGGCGAGGGGAGAGGTGGGCGGTGGAAGGAAGGGGAGGACGTGGCGGCGGCGGAGGGATCTGGATCGGGGGAGAGGAGTAGGGGCGGGGAGGGATCTGGATTGGCCAGGGTTCAGGCGTGTGTGTGCGAGAGAGAGAGAGGCTGCAGTGGGTTGGATGGACGGATGGATGGATGTATGGATGGACGGATGGACGGATGTTTGCCACGTCATCGATCCATGCCACAATGGATTTCACGAGTCAGAATTCAGGTTATGTTTCTTTTCTAGTTTTACCCTCTTATTTAGGGCAAACATTCAACATATTAACCACGTATAGTTTGTTCAAATGATCTCGTATTGTGCACAAGGGTGCATCTTGGAATTCCAAACAATGTTGCCTAAGGGAGTTTTCATTTTCTTTGCACATAAAATTCATTTTCTATTTCCTGAGTGCCCGAAATGAGTTTTTTTGTGAAGGACCTACCATATATTTGTTGCAAAATTGTACCAAATCAATTTTATAAAATACTAGGCCATATTTAATGCACAATTGACAAAATGGTTGGGTGTCAAAAGTTTTGATCCACCTTTGGTGAAAAAGACAAATTCCCGCCGATTTAGTAGGAAGTGGGTCAAATTTGAACTGCAACTGCCTCATAGTTTGCTCTTTATTTTTTCCAAAAATCATTTCTAGCTACATAGGTATCTATTTAATCAGAGAAACACAAAAAGTTTTCCAAGATTCAACCACTAGCTAGGAACGGCCATGCCCGCCGTTTTGACCGCATTTTGGAACGGGCATAAAAAATTCAAATAAAATCAAAAAATTGGAAAACCTTCGCATTGTGTCATTATATGTGACCAAGTTACCAGGAAAAATAATAAACTTGTAATACGGTAATTATTTAAAAAAAGTATTCTCAGAAACGAGCTATCGTGTGTGGGGATCAATGGCTTTCAAGCCAAATGATCAATTTTATGGCCACACTCATGACATAATTTGTTCAAATGATCTCATATTGTGCACAAGGGTGCATCTTGGAATTCTAGACAATGTTTCCTAAGGAAGTTTTCATTTTCTTTGGACAAAAAATTCATTTTCTATTTTCTGAGTGCCCAAAATGAGTTTTTTTATGAAGGGTCTACCATATATTTGTTGCAATATTGGACCAAATCATTTTTATAAAATAATAGGCCATATTTAATGCACAATTGACCAAATGGTTGGGTGTCAAAAGATTTTATCCACCTCTCATGAAAAAGACAAATTTCCGCCAATTTAGAAGGAAGCGGGTAAAATTTGAACTGCGGTTGCCTCATAGTTTGCTCTTTATTTTTTCCAAAAATCATTTCTAGGTACATAGGTATCTATATAATCAGAGAAACACAATTTTTTCCAAGATTCAACCACTAGCTAGGAACGGTCATTCCCGCCGTTTTGACCGCATTTTGAAACGGGCATAAAAAATTCAAAAAAAATAAAAAAATTGGAAAACCTTCACACTGTGTCATTATATGTGACCAAGTTTACAGGAAAAATAATAAACTTGTAATACGGTAATTATTTAAAAAAGTGTTCTCAGAAACGAGCTACCATGTATGGAGATCAATGGCTTTCAAGCCAAATGATCAATCTTATGGCCACACTCATGTCATAGTTTGTTCAAATGATCTCATATTATGCACAAGGGTGCATCTTGGAATTCCAAACAATGTTTCCTAAGGAAGTTTTCATTTTCTTTGGACGAAAAATTCATTTTCTATTTTCCGAGTGCCCGAAATGAGTTTTTTTTGTGAAGGACCTACCATATATTTGTTGCAATATTGGACCAAATTATTTTTATAAAATAATAGGTCATATTTAATGCACAATTGACCAAATGGTTGGGTGTCAAAAGATTTGATCCACCTCTCATGAAAAAGACAAATTTCTGCCGATTTAGACGGAAGCGGGTAAAATTTGAAGTGCGGCTGCCTCATTGTTTGCTCTTTATTTTTTTCCAAAAATCATTTCTATGTACATAGGTATCTATTTAATCATAGAAGCACAAAAAAAATTCCAAGATTTAACCACTAGCTAGGAACGGTCATTCCCGCTGTTTTGACCGCATTTTGAAACACGCATAAAAATTCAAAACAAAATCAAAAAATTGGAAAACCTTCGCATTGTGTCATCATATGTGACCAAGTTTCCAGGAAAAATAATAAACTTGTAATACGGTAATAATTTAAAAAAAATGTTCTCAGAAATGAGCTATCATCCGTGAAGATTCATGGCTTTCAAGCCAAATAATCAATCTTATGGCCACATTCATGGCATAGTTTGTTAAAATGACCTCATATTGTGCACAAGGGTGCATATTGGAATTCCAAACAATGTTGCCTAAGGGAGTTTTCATTTTCTTTGCACGGAAAATTCATTTTCCATTTTTCGAGTGCCCGCAATGAGGTTTTTTGTGAAGGAACTACCAAACAATTGTTGCAAAAATGGACTAAATCAATTTTATATACTAGGCCATGTTTAATGCACAATTGACAAAATGGTTGGGTGTAGAAAAGTTTTATCCACCTCTGGTGAAAAAGACAAATTTCCGCTGATTCAGTAGGAAGCGGGTCAAATTTGAACTGCAGCTGCCTTATAGTTTGCTCTTTATTTTTTCCAAAAATCATTTCTAGGTACATAAGTATCTATTTAAGCATAAATACATGGTTTGGTGGTGATACGTTGAGGTTTGGATGGTGGCCCAGGGCCCCAACTCCAAAGCGTGTAGTCTCGCATGCCCGTCGCGTGGTCGCCGCATGACCGTGGCATTGCCATGCGGTCTAGGAAGCCTAGGCATGTCTAGTAGGTTTGGCACTCCTCAGGTAGATACTTGGAAGAAAATAACAACAGAAGAATCTCACGAGGAGACCGAACAATGCTCAAACATGAATTAGCGCCCAAGTGTTTGATTAGTGGTACGGAAAATGCACATGGCCAATGGGCCTGAGTTTTGGCCGAGGATGATCATCTACTAAGGACACTATCTTGGAAATTTTGCAGCTCAAATGGAGGAGCCTAGGTGTCACTTGCTTTGCAACATACCACACTAGACAGAAATATGAATGTTGAAGCCACACATGTATTATTAGATGGGGCTCAAATTTTGTGGAGAGCAATGATTTGGGAATATAGAAGATGTGGCAAAAATTCAGCTCATTAGGATATGCTTAGCTAGTACTTCCTTCACAACAGTTCGAGTTGAACAAAAACTTTGGAAATTTGCCGAGGAAGATTACAAGGCAAATGGAGTTGAATATTGTCATGAGGCAATGATTTGGATAGTAAAGAATGCCCAATTTTTGGGGGGAATTTTGGGAATGACAGAAATATAGGTTGCTTCACAACCTAGGGCAAAAATTGACACATGGACATGACACATAGGCAAAACTGATTAGGTGGCGCCTAGTCATAGCAATAAGTACCAATGCATCCACGTTCACAACCTCATGACCATTTATATTGGTCGTAATCAGGTAGAAATAAGGTCATTGGCCACTCTTGTCTGCTTTGTGACCATTTGGTGTAAGCAATTTCAGGGTTTGAGCCCTTCCAAGCGAAATGGACGTGGATTTACGACCAATTCAGTTGGGGTCACTAAGAGAAGGTCACAAGTTGACATATTTCTTGTAGTGTATATCAACTCTATTGCCCTTCTGATGAAGTGTGAGTAGTTTACCTCAGACCTACGGGTCCATAGCTAGTAGCTAGATGGCTTCTTCTCTCTCTTCGATTCTCAATACCATGTTCTCCTCGATGTTCTTGGAGATCTATCCAATGTATTCTTCTTTTGCGGTGTGTTTGTCGAGATCCGATGAATTGTGGATTTATGATCAGCTTATCTATGAATTTTACTTGAATCTTCTCTGATTCTTATATGCATGATTTGATATCTTTGTAATTCTCTTCGAACTATCGGTTTGGTTTGGCCAACTAGATTGGTTTTTCTTGCAATGGGAGAAGTGCTTAGCTTTGGGTTCAATCTTGCGGTGTCCTTTCCCAGTGACAGTAGGGGCAGCAAGGCACGTATTGTATTGTTTCCATCAAGGATAAAAAGATGGGATTTACATCATATTACTTGAGTTTATTCCTCTACATCATGTCATCTTAGTTAATGTGTTACTCTGTTCTTTATGAACTTAATACTCAAGATGCAGGCAGGAGTTGGTCGATGTGTGGAGTAATAGTAGTAGATGCAGAATCGTTCTGGTCTACTTGACACGAACATGATACCTATATTTCATAATCATTGCCTTAGATATCGTCATAACTTTGAGCTTTTTATCAATTGCTCGACAGTAATTTGTTCACTCACCATATTATTTGCTATCTTGATAGAAGCCTCTAGTGAAATGTATGCCCCCCTGGTCTATTTTCCATCATATAAGTTTCCGATCTACTATTTTGCAATCTTTTACTTTGCGTTCCATAAACCAAAAAACCCAAAAATAATTACTTTATCATTTGTTTAGTTTCATCTATCTCTATTAGATCTCACTTTTGCAAGTGACCGTGAAGGCATTGACAACCCCTTTATCGCGTTGTGTGCAAGTTGTTTGATTGTTTGTGCAGGTATTAGGTGATTTGTGCGTTGTCTCCTACTGGATTGATACCTTGGTTCTCTAACCGAGGGAAATACTTATCTCTACTTTGCTCCATCGCCCTTTTCTCTTCAAGGAAAAAACTAACGCAAGCTCAAGAAGTAGCACGCTGCCACCCCCCACTGTGACGCTCGGCCCGGGGGCTCCGACCCACGCCAGTCCCTCACGAGTGGGAGGGCCCCGAGTCCCCACCGCCACCGGCGACGGCAAGGCTTCGCCTGGCCGCGCCCTCGGGCGGTGGCGAGGGAGGACGAGGAGGAGGAGAGGGGGAGGCGGGTCAACGGGGTCTGGGGGCCTTCCGGCCGCCACACAGGGGTGACTTGGGAGGGGGAGAGAGCAAATGATCTTATTAAATGAATGATACACATATTATCATGCAAAAAAAAAGCTTACATTTTTTGTTAGATTTTGACAATTTCTAATTGTCAAATGCTTGTGAAAAACACATGGCTTCTTCAAAGAGTTTCAACGGTAAATTTAAGGGATTGTGGTCCTTACCTTTTTCTCAAATGCAGGTTGTTCAATTTGTAAAGGTAAAGTTTATAGGTATTTTTCATACTATCCTTTTGCAAAATGTTTCACATTAAAAAATCATTAACTCAACCCTCTCGACAAAAATGATTTAGTTTTTGTATGATCGACCGAACAACTTTTGGTGCTAATTCTATCAAATAGAATTCAAGTAGGGAATCATACATAATTCAAGTAGATACTCCCTCCGTTTTTATTTACTTCGCATATTAGCTTTGTCTCGAGCCAAACTTTGTAAACTTTGACCAAGTTAATACAAAAAAAATAGTAACATCCACAATAGCAAATCAATGCCATTAGAATCATCATTCAATATATTTTTATATTATATATATTTGTTATTGTCATAGTTTAGATTGTTTTCGATAAACTTGGTCAAACTTTATAAAGTTTGACTTAGATCAAAGCTAATATGGGGAGTAAATAAAAACGGAGGGAGTATAACATTGCAATACTAATAGACATAGGGGTGGGGTAGTTAATTATGAACAATCAATTATTGAAGCTTATTTTTTCCATGTTATATATTTGTTGGGTTTTCCATTTAATAACAGTATATAGTAACAATCATGGTGAAACTGGAACACATTCGACAGAAAATGGATATTACCACTTGTTTTTCGAACAAAGATATTTGATACTATCCACATGTCTGATTCTGACATTGGATATAATATGGAATGACTGATCCGACTACCCAAGGGTGGTAATGGAGCATAGAAGTCCACAACTTTGTCTTGGTCCTGGTGTTGTCGTTATGCCTGACACGATCCACCTGGAGATCTTGTGGTGTTTTAGTTCCGTAGATTGATGGATTCAAATCTCGTAGATTGTTGTCCAATGCTTCTTGTTTGGTGGGGGGTTGTGGCGACGATGGTTCCAATTGAGTTTTCATGGGTTCTCATATCCATTCCTTTCGCCGGTCTTCTTCATCACCGATACGACTAGGAGACGGTGACTCAACGACTTGGCATGCAGAGGGTGTGTCCCCTAACCACGGCGCTTCAGGGATATATCAGAACCTTGACTATTCGAGTAGGCCGTTCAAGCGGCTTTTCAAAACCTTCGAGGTTACTAGCCCAACTTGTGTAGGCTCAGTGTAGAAGTGCATGCTCTAGTCAATGTAATCAAAAGACCGATTTGATGGAAGAGACTAGACAACACATTATACGTCAACACTCTTTCTCACGTGTTGCTCCCTCAAGTCTAAACGTGGACCGAAAGTGGGCTGCAATTCAATTGCGTTAGCCGAATCTTAAACTCAAGACTTCTTAGCTCTGATACCATATAAGAATGCATGCTCTAGACAATGCAACCATAAGACTGATCTGATGCAATAGACTAGACAACACATTATACGTCAACACTCAGTCTTCTGCAATGTTTTCACTAGTCATTTAAAAAATCAATACACAAAAAGAGAAACGCCGAGTTAGAAAAACGTTGACGGGACTTACAGTTTTATGACCCATCGATGTTGTTTGCATTTCTTTCAATATTTTTGATCTGTTGCAAATGTCTTGTGTTTATTTAGATACATGAAGACGGGTCATTGGTGTAAATACAATTAGCTAATTGTTTGGTTT
The DNA here is from genome assembly GCF_002162155.2 of Triticum dicoccoides. Taxonomy (NCBI): domain Eukaryota; kingdom Viridiplantae; phylum Streptophyta; class Magnoliopsida; order Poales; family Poaceae; genus Triticum; species Triticum dicoccoides. The sequence continues at coordinate 158,836,313 of NC_041392.1, read as the reverse complement.
AGTCAAGAAAACTTTCAGTTGGTAAATATGTTGTTTTAATTTGCTTCAGTGAGTTGACTTTGATGCCATCTCGCAAAAAGAAAAAAGAGAGCTGGCTCTGTTGTCCCGAGAGCACCTCGCACAGTAACTATTCGACTGAAATCGCTCAGCTTTTTTTATATATGAAACATTATGCATTTCATTAGCTAGTGCGCACGGCTAAATCACCGGCGACAGCACCGATTACATCAAGGGGCAGGTCTGTAAGCCACACATGCTCATCTTCCGTCCGTATACTCGTACCAAGACTACGCTCAGCTTTGTACTTGTAGCAAAGTTGGAGCAACAGATGAACCGCATATGCCCATGACGGGACACAGCTTTGTGAACCGCCACGCGTGAGTGCGCGCTGGGCGCATGCGGACGGCATGCGTCGGTATTGCCTCCTTTCCACCGTGAACCAAGAAACGAAAAGAAAAGACAGAGTAAACAGTTCATGCAATCCGGCATTCCAATACGATGGCGGCTAAATTTTGTGTTTTGACCCTTTTTCGATACCTATTCGAAATCTAGCGCTAGTTTGAATTTTTTTGTGATCTGACTCTTTTGTTATTGTCAGGGTCCATGACAGTGGGGTATAACTGCCTACCGCCAAGGTCCCTGGCAATAGGGTTGCACACTCTATCGCAAAATTTTGCTAAGTATTGAACACCGTATGTACTTGTGCCTACTTGCCGAGTACCTTGACGCTAGAGTTGTACATGTTACCGTCATTTTGTTTGGCGGTAGGGATGTTTTCTACCGTCAAGGTCCTTGACGGTAGAGTGTTACATCCTACCGTAATGGACCCTGACGGTAGCAAAAGGGTCAGATCTCAAAAAAAATTAAACTAGAATCAGATCTCGCGTAGATATCAGAAAAGGGCCAAAACATGAAATTTTGCCTACGATGCCCCTATGCCCTGGACACTTTTGCTCGCACGTCCCGGTCAGTGCCGCAGCCGCCCAACCCAACCCAACCCAACCCAACCCAACCCAACATGATGCTGAGTAAAGTCTGAAATAAACTTTGAGATTATAGATGCCAACGGGAACAAATCCTCATCTTCAAATCCCTGAAGTTGGTACTCAGTATTTACAGATTCCGGTCAATCCAAGCTGTGTATGAGTAAAATCTTGTTTGTTGTAATAGGAAGGCACGATCCTAGCCGGGATTGATCTTTACTGTGACTTACAATATAGACCCACCTATCATATGCATCTCCTCGGTGGCGAGCATGGCCGCGGTGTCGGTGTCCATCGACTGATTGTTGGCGCTGTCGAGATTAACTGTGAACTACATTTTGATTATTATGAAAAGACAAGAAAAACATTATGCATCACAGGGCCTGTTGCAATCCATCCGTGTCCGGCGTCTTGTGTGCGTGTATCCAGAAGAGACCATCTAATCAACCAAACCAGACTCATGTACTAGTTCAGTCATACATCAAGCCATCCATGTACGTGTGTGTCTTCCGGCGGAACTTCGATCCTGAGTCGGTGCTTGTCGATATCGTCGTGAATACAGAGAAGCTAGGTGGTTGTAGTCATCGTCCCCCTTGTCGCGCGTGCCCACAGACCACGTCTGCTAAGATGCAGCGGGAGGTGGCCATAGCAAGATGTCAAGCCACTGCGACGTCAGGAGCAGGGGCTAGCGGCGCTGCAGCGAGATGGGGTCCTTGACGTAGCTCGAGACCCATCCCAGAGCACCGTCGTCGCTGCGACTCGACACAGGCCTCCAGGTCATGCGCCAGCCGCAGTGCTCTGACGCGAGTGCGCCCGCCGCGGTGGCCGCATGCATCGGCCTCAGCAGCGGCGATGTACCCCTGACGCCTTACCTTCGTGATTTTTGGCAGGAGCTTCTCGTTGCGGACGGCGGCGGCCCGTAGACAGACGACGTCAACGAAGCCGAGGGAGATGTCGAGCCTCGTCCGGTGATCCCTGATGACGGCCTTCGTCCTTTTGATGGCAAACAACTCCTCTCCGTTGGCGTCCTAGCTCCTCAGCTGCCTTGGTTGTCAATTTGTCATGCACATGGCTGCCACCGCCATCATCGCCTCCTTGCTCACCATATGACAGCAGGCTCGCCCCGGATGCATCTACTCCCGCCGATGCATCATGCAGGCTATAGCTCGTCAACTCGCCGCCACCTTCCCTGGAGCATCTACCCGATAGACATAGATGGATCTGTGAGGAAAGGTAACAGTAGGAGAGAGGTGTGCGCGAGGAAGAAGATGTGGCTTGACCCACGCAACCGTGAGAGAAGAGAGTTTCCGATCAGGATTGTGCTTTTCCAGTGTGCCAAACATATCTAGGGTCAAGATAGACCGGGATCAAAGAGTATAGGGTATCGACTTCAGAATTTGGAGGTGGGGATTTATTCATGTCGGCCTCTACAACCTCATGGTTTTTTTCAGACTTTACTCAATGCATGCGGGCGGAGTACGTGCGTCCTTGCGGGCAGTGGCGAATCTAGACAAAAAATAAAAGGTAAGCTCAAAGGTTGGGCTGGCAAGTGACTAAATTGGGCCTGAAGACTAGTAGTAAAAAACGTTTTTCAGTGCTGGAGGGGGGCTCAAGCCTGTTAAAAGCCCCCTATTAGATTCGCCCCTGCTTGCGGGGCTCCTTTCGGCAGGAACCCAACCAAATGCCCGGAACAGCGACCCTACGGCGGCGTGCATGATCATTTCATCGGAATCCGAAAAGGCTGAGATGTATGGGCGTCGCGTACTGGCGGGGACGCGGAGGATCACACATAAACATGTGGAAGTAGTGGAGCCGTGGTGCATCCCCACGCCCTGGAACGGCATGTGGGCGCGGCCGTCCATCGCGTCCTCGGCGTGGCCTGCTTGTGCTTGTGGCCTGGCTCCGCGGCAGAGTGGGCGGAGAAGATCGAGAAGGCCCGCCTCCTTTCCGGGTGCGCCTTCTGTCGCCTGAAAACAACGGCGTTTACGTGTCGCGCTGCCGCGCGCTGGACTGCCCTGCTCGACTGAAAGCCCGTGTCCCAGTTAAAGTGGAGACCCGCTTTGCTAGGTAGGTCAGCGCGGCGAGCACTAGCGACCGTCTCTTACTCCTGCACAGGATGCTAAGCTAGGATACCACAATCGGCTGTCTGAAATCAATTAGGCACCAATCCAATCTCCAAAAAACATACTTATCACTTAGATAACACGATTACTCGTGGAGCATATCGTAACCAGCAGTGGGCTACTTGCATCAACATATACGCCTAGCTACTTGGAGGGTATCCTTATTTGGGGGTTGCAGAAACATGGCCAAATGCATCTTGATTCGGTGTGCCGAAACGAACAATCATTCCAACACAAGTGGCCCCACGATTCGTTCAGTTCAGGTGCGCGCGCGCCTGATCAAGGATCTTTCGGCCTTGTCAGTTGTCACTACCCACTCCATCTGCACAACCTCAAACAATAACAACACTGGACTTTGCTTCCAACACATAAGGCCAACTCCATCGCGCGACCCTATCTTATCCGGCCCCGTTCGTTAGGGGCAAAAGGAACAAACGAGACGGCCCAGCGCGCGACGGTCCGAACCCATCCTGTCCGTTTTGTATCCGGGCCGATCCATTTCGAGTGCAAACTTGCTGCGACGGACACCAAACGGACGTGCGCCTCGTCCACGTCGGGGCCGCGTGGCAGGCGGCCACCTACCTCCCACCGGCCCACATCAATGCGCACGAGTGGGCGGCCCCACCTGCCATCCGCACATGGACGGTCGCCATCCTTCTTTAAGTGGGAAGCGTGGACCGATCGTCGTCCACACTGCCCCACGCCACCCCGCGGCCTCCTCGAAACCCGACAGTGCCGAACCCTAGCCGAAGCTCTCCATTGTCCTCGAGCTCGCCGGCCGACCACCTCGCCATGGGCTTCTGGAACCGCAAGGGGAAGCACGACCGTGAGGCCGGCTCCTCCTCGGGGCGCCGTCGCGGCTCCGTGAAGAAGGAAGAGTCCGCGTCTCCGCCCGTGTCTCCGCCGCGCTCCTCCCGTCGAGCCCCCGCGCCGGCCCCCTTCACCATCAACCCTAGGCCCGCCGGCGAGCGCGACCGGCAGTACCTCGCGACGGACGTGTGCCGGAGTTACTGGGAGACGAGGACGCCGGTCCCGTGGAGCGACGTCCACCTCCCCAACGGATGGCACCTCAGCGCCGACCGGGTCCCGATCCCGCCTGTGCCGGCGAGCTGCTGCGCGCGCAGCGATGAGATCGAGCGCCGCCGCCGCCTCCTCCCCGACGACCTATTCTACGACGACAGGTACGCCCCCAGATTTCGACCTCTGGGACACGTGGCTCCGGGACGAGCACGACACGCGTTGCGCGTCATACTTCGCCGGCACGGTGTCGGGGCCGCGGCGGCCACGTCGAGAGGTGCGCGGGCGTACGCGCGTGCGTGGCCTCACGCCCACGCCGTCGCCTTCCCCGTCTCCGTCACCACCTCCACCTCCTCGCATGACAGCGGAGGAGGAGGCCCGGCTCGTGCAGCGTGTCATGGACGACTCCATGTACACCCACGACGAGCGCCGATGGGACGGCTTGGAGCAGGCGATGGCACTCTCTGCCGTCGGCGACGTCGCCTTCCCCGAGCTGCAAATGGTGGCTGTCAAGGAGGAGGAGAGGAGGGAGGAGGCAATGGAGGAGGAGCCGGTGGCCGCGTTCCATCTGGGCCTGATGGGCCAGGGGTGGGGCTGTCCTGCACTGCCCCGGAGATGGTGAAATATCGTGGATGTCGCCTAGAGGGGGGTGAACAGGCGCTTTAAAATAATTACGGTTTAGGCTTGAACAAATGCGGAATAAAACTAGCGGTTAATTTGCCAAGCACAAAACCTAAAACAACTAGGCTCACCTATGTGCACCAACAACTTATGCTAAGCAAGATAAACTACTAGGTGATAGCAAGATATATGACAAGAAACAATATGGCTATCACAAAGTAAAGTACATAAGTAAAAGGCTCGGGTAAGAGATAACCGAGGCACGCGGAGACGATGATGTATCCCGAAGTTCACACCCTTGCGGATGCTAATCTCTGTTTGGAGCGGTGTGGAGGCACAGTGCTCCCCAAGAAGCCACTAGGGCCACCGTAATCTCTTCACGCCCTCGCACAATGCAAGATGCCGTGATTCCACTAAGGGACCCTTGAGGGCGGTCACCGAACCCGTACAAATGGCAACCCTTGGGGGCGGTCACCGAATCCGTACACTTTGGCAACCCTCGGAGGCGGTCACCGGTACCCGTCAAATTGCTCGGGGCGATCTCCATAACCTAATTGGAGACCCCGACGCTTGCCCGGAGCTTTACACCACAATGATTGAGCTCCGAGCACCACCAACCGTCTAGGGCGCCCAAGCACCCAAGAGGAACAAGCTCAAGGGTACCAAGCACCCAAGAGTAATAAGCTTCTCAACTTGTAACTTCCACATATCACCGTGGAGAACTCAAACCGATGCACCAAATGCAATGGCAAGGGCACACGGAGTGCCCAAGTCCTTCTCTCTCAAATCCCACCGAAGCAACTAATGCTAGGGAGGAAAATGAGAGGAAGACCAAGAATGAGAACACCAAGAACTCCAAGATCTAGATCCAAGGGGTTCCCTTCACATAGAGGAGAAAGTGATTGGTGGAAATGTGGATCTAGATCTCCTCTCTCTTTTCCCTCAAAAACTAGCAAGAATCCATAAAGGGATTGAGAGTTAGCAAGCTCGAAGAAGGTCAACAATGGGGGAAGGACATGAGCTCAAAGGATTAGGTTCATTGGGGAAGAAGACCCCCTTTTATAGGAGGGGGGAAATCCAACCGTAATGTGCTCAGCCCGCACACGAGCGGTACTACCGCTGGAGGAGCGGTACTACCACTTAGCATGGTCAAAACACCCCAACGAGAGAGAAAAACACGAGCTGAAAAACTACCAGAGAGGTAGAGCAGAATGAGCGGCACTACCGATGTAGCCAGTGGTACTACCGTTGGCCGCAACGGTACTGCCGCTTGGCCCAGCGGTACTACCACACAAGAGCGGTACTATCGCTCCTACTGCCGCTCCTACTGCCGCTGAAGAGCCAGGGGAGGAATGCCTAACAAAAAGAGGAGGGAAACAAACTTGGCAAACACATTGCCAACCTCCAACCGAGAAGAACCGGCAAAACCTCCAACATCGAAAACATCATAGAAGATGCATGTGAACTCCGTTTTCGATGAACTCGAGCTTGTCATCAAGATGACCATAAGCTCTAAGACTCTCAAAGAGACCCAAACAAGAACCAAGAAATATGATGCAAGGATGCAATGGTTTGAGCTTTCAACGAATGATACGATCAAACTACTCATCATCGAGCCCCCCTTGATAGTACGGCAATTGATCCTATAACCCGATCTCCCAACTACCATTATGAGACCGGTAAAATAGAAAACCTATCAAGGGCAAACCTTTGCCTTGCACATGATCCACTTGAGCTAGATGATGATGATCTTGTCCTCCTCAAGATGGACCACCTTTCTTGATTGCGTTGGGTCGATGGAGACTAGATGATTGCTCCCCCATACTCCACTATGGGTGAGCCACTCTTCGGCACATCTTCACAAGTCCATTGATACCACAATGGATGGCAAGCTTCAAGCACTTGATCTCTTCATGATTCTCCACTTGAACTTGCACACGGCAATCTTGATGACGATCACCACTTGATGTCATCCTTCCCATGGGTTGTATGATATCATCCTCTTGACGCAAGCCCATGGACACGTACCTAACCCTACATAGACTCTCACATAGACCATGGGTTAGTACACAAAGTGCAATGGACAATGCTTACCATACCATGGGATCACTTGATCCCTCAGTACATCTTGTATGCTTCGTGTGTTGATCAACTTGATTCATTCTTGACTTAATCTTGATCAACCTTGAATCTTTTCAATTCTCTTCATTTGGATGATATCTTGCAGGTAGACATGAATGATCACACAATCTTCTTCTTCAAGACATGCTTGCAATAAGCTCAACTCTCACATGACCAATCTTTGGATAATTCCTTGAATAGCACCTTGGTCGACACCAACTCTCCTTGAAACCAACACATGTACTCCAAGAAAAGCCTATGGACAAAACCTTTAAATATAACTCAAGGCAACCATTAGTCCATAGAGATTGTCATCAATTACCAAAACCAAACATGGGGGCACCGCATGTTCTTTCAGTCTCCCCCATTTTGGTAATTGATGACAATCACTTTCAAGAGTGTTTATACAAAGAATTATGCATCACTGGTAATTGATGACAATCACTTTCAAGAGAGTTTATACAAGGAGTTATGCATCACCATGCAATGCAACAACCAATGATGCATGCGTATGAGATGCAAATGCTTAGGAAAAAAACCAAAGAAAGGAGAAAACTCTAAAGACTTCTCCACTAAACTCTCTTAAACTTCTCCCCCATTGACATCGATTGCCAAAATGGGCGAAAAGCTTAGAAGGCCAATATAGATTGAGTTCCTCCATAAATTGTGTATTTCTCAACAAGAGAGTGGAATGCAATACACATATCCAACGGTAATACTTGGAGGGAGACCAACTATATTGAGGCACCAAGATTGCTAAAGGAATGATATGCCACAAGGACATTACAAAGAGAGACACAAGCAATCAAGCAATCAAAAGATACCAATTGAAGTAAGCTATCAAAAGATACCAATTGAACCAACTAGGCCAATGATCCTATGAGCCACATGAATAAAGGATATTATGATATGACTAAAGGAGTGTTCTAGAGAAACTAGAGAAGCTCCCCATGATTTGTGCACACATAAGGATATTTGTATTTGGATACAAAGTGCACAAAATAGGATCATAGCTCCCCCAAAATCAATAGAAACTAACAACAAGTGCAAGTGAGCATATAGGAAACTAAGCCTAGTACTTGCAACAAACACATGGTTGAGCAACAAGTAAAAGAGGCAACTGAAGAATGGGCTAAACCAAAATGATGTGAGTGAGTCAAGGCAATGCACTTGAGAAGACTAATGTACGGATGAGCATTAAACATCAATAAAGTCTTGAAAGAGTGAGGCACACGGTGCACGACCTATCATTCCCACACACAACTAGCAAATTGGTTCACAAGCTTACTAATAAGAATATAAAGAACCTATGCTTGTGACAACCCGTGGTGAAGATAGAAGATGAAAGCCTCATCAAGACGAGGGATACTAATTAAGATGGAAAAGCCTCGTAAAGATAAGCATGAGGAAAATAATCTTCACCACACAAGAGTGCATCAAGATGCAACGAGATAAGACACACACTCAAGGCAAAAGCTCTCACGGAGCCACCAAAGAAATAACATAAGAAAGACAAGGTGGACGTGAAAGAAAGGATATCATCTAGATATGCAACTTCTCTCAAGTGTATAAGATTCTAGGTAGACAATATCTACAAAGAAGGATGTACATCCGAAATAATTACAACACGAGGAACAAGATATCCAAAGGGAGGTCATACATATACCCATAAGATATTTGCTTGGAAGCATAGCACATGGCTAGATATGGTCTTATTGTATATAAATGAAGTCCACACACGAACAACAAAGACATCACAACTAGCAACAAGAGATCATTGTTGGGATACTTTGAGAAAGGAAACAAGTATCACAAGAATGAAAGAATAACATGCCATGATACAACCTACACAAGGTTGATGCAAGAAATGTGTGCATGAAGAATAAGAAGATACTTGTTACCGAGTTAACATTGGAAGGATGTAGTAGATACCAATTGAAGGTAGATAGTAGTTCATTGATCATCGTAGCTCGACTCCAGTATGCACATGATGACAACACCTTCCTTGTGAGTGAGCCGAGCATCCAATGTATCTCCAATTGTTCCTAGAAAAACAACACAAACAAAATGGTACCCAAACTCATTGGGACCAAAGAGTTAGAAACACCAATATACATAGGACAAACTCCACATAGATATGTGCATATAGATATGAAAATGAATTTCATGCACATCTCATCCAATTTGAGACTAGGAGGAGTTTCCCCTATATATTGGGTCAAAGAAAGGAAGCATGCCAAAGATACTACATGAAGTAAATATGCATGCTCAAGACTTTCAAGAACCGATACCAAATGACAAGGAAATGCCAAGAGAATAAAAGATACCAAATGAATAAATCATTACTTGGAGGATATCAAAAAGATACAACAAGGAATGAGATATCCATTGGCACACTCAAAAAAAGATATCAAACTCCCAAAAGAGAGGATGGTTCCAAACAAACCAAGCTCTCTACAAAGTTTCATGATGGCACAAAGTACCAAAACGAAAACAGCTTGCCTTCCACCAACACACACTTGAAAAGGATCGCAAGATGAGTGTTTTATAGAAAATAGGATAGCTCCCCCAAGACTAGTGCATTATAAAGAATTTGCATTTGAATACAAAATGCACAAGGTGGGATCACCACTTTCACTATATCTAGAAAACACTAGACAAGATCAATAAATTAACAAGATCCACAAGTGTTATGGAAGACAATGGGAGTTGACACAATCTTGGCAAGAAATGAGGGCAAATAAAAGCAAAGGCCAATGTAAAGATGATCAATAATTTCGACCACACATAAGTGAGTACCTATTGTCATAAGACAAGAAGTAAATGGAAATAATTCCCGGTGGTAGATAACAAGGATATCCAACATCATCTTCACACCAAACACAAGTAAAATGCAACTTGTAGAGCTAACATGCCACCTAGGAACAAGATAATTTACAATAACAACACTAGGTGACAATATCTCAAATGTACATATTTTCTAGGCTAGTAATATACACATAGCATATTACTCCCCCATAAAGTGATACCAATTAAGATAAACAAGAGGCAAATAAAAGGATCCAACAAGAGATAATTAATGGACTATTTAGAATTTAAATTTCTCATGAGAAGACATACCACATAGTGACTAGATAAGCTTGCAATATCAATACTAAGTGGTATTTTCCATGTACCCACCTTTATAGGATTGTGAAGTGCACAAAGCACATCACTCCCCCATAATGGGATATTCCATTAATCTCTCACAAGAGCCAACTAAGATATGACCAAGATGCACAAAGGCTCAGCGAACGACACACACGTACATGATTTGCAAACCGACACACACATACTTGATTGCTCAAGATAATCAGGTTGGAAGCACAACATATACAAACACATGCAAGGAACAAAGCCAAACATGCAAAGGGGCAAGTAACTTTCAATGTAAACAATTTAAGCACGAGTTACCGCAAGGAGGAACATTGGATATAAGATAGAAACTTGATAATCCGAATGACTTGGCTTGAGACAATAAGAATGATGAAGTCCCCTTAATTCTTCATAATGTAGCCAAGTCTCCAATGTCCTCCAACAACACCTATTGATCAAGTTTGAGCTTGTTGGTCCCCAACCAAGTTGGGTCCTAAGAGGTTAGTCACAATAGGATTGGCTACCCAAATGGTTCTTTGCTTCAAACCACTTTGAGTACCAACAAACTTGGCAAACACATTGCCAACCTTATCCTTCCCAAGAGAATAGATATCATCAATAATAATTGGGTTGGATAGGTTACCACTAGTGCATGAAGAAGCGACGTGACCTTTCCCATGACATAAGTAGCAACGTCTACTCTTCACTTTCTTCTCACTTGATTTCTCAACAAGAGAAGCATTAACTTGAGTCTTCTTGGGAAGTGACCTTTCTTCAACTTGAGGTTGATCATGAGATTGAACTTGTGGCCTCTTCCCTTATTGCTTGTCACTCATGGCCTTCTTCTTCAATGGGCAAGATCTAACATGATGCCCTTTAATTTTGCACTTGAAGCAAATAATCTTGGCCGAATTCTTGACTTGTTCTTGGCCCTTCTTCTTGATCATCTTGGACTTCTTCTTCTTATTGGAGTTGAATCCAAGTCCACCTTTGTCATTGGAGGGTTTTTGCACACTCAAGATATTGTTGAGTGTGGATTTCCCTTCATGACTCTTTTCCAAGTCTTTCTTCAAAGAAGTGACTTGGGCCTTGAGCTCTTTGATTTCCTCTACATGGTTAGTCTCAACACAAGTACTAGAGGAAGTATAAGCTTCGCCATTTGAGCAACAAGGCAAGGAAAGCAATTCATCACAAGATGTACCAACATTGTGAGTAGATGAATTACAAGGACTAGCACATGGCAATATGGCATTTTAACTAGAAGTAGTGCTAGTATCCACATGAGGCTCACTAGATGTTACCTTAAAAATCCTGGCCCCATGAGCTATCTTTAGCTCATTATGTGATACTAGAAGATCATCATGAGAGCTTGAGAGCTTTTCATGGTTTTCTTCCAATTTCCCATAATTGCAAGATAGCAACTCAAGTTAAGCCCGAAGCTCAACATTCTCCTTCAAAATGGATGCTTCACAAGTAATAGAGTTAGTAGCACAAGCATCATCATTAGCAACAAGAGGAGAAGACAACTTGGCAAGCTCTTTTGAATATGAAGCTTTAAGTTGGGCATGAGACTCGGTGAGTTTGATGAGCTCACTCTTAATGACCCTTGAGCCATTTTCGAGGTGCCCAAAGTCCTCAAGGAGTTTAGCTTGCGCAACTTCAAGCTTCTAATTTTTAGTTTCAAACACATTGGCCACCTCAATAGCTCTATCATGAGATTCCTTCACTCTAGATAATTCTAGAGCAAAAGTCTCCTCAAGAGATTCCTTGGTGGTTTGTTCAAGTTCGAGAACTTGGGAGAGGTCCGCGATCTCATTAGCGTAATCACGCTCATGACCTTCCATTTTATCAATGGTGACCTCATGCTCCTCAAGAAGAGATTCCAACTCATCAATATATTTCTTGCCCTCAATAGCAATAGACATGATTTCCATGAAGTTGGAACGAGCAATTTTATTCTTAAGAAGCGCTTTAAAAATCATTTCCCCTTAATTTTTAAGGAGGCAACATCATCATTCTCTTCATCATAATCAACATCATCATCACTCTTGCCATCATCAATATCATCACAAGATATATTGGGATTCAAAGTGGGAGATACCTTTGAAGCCTTGGCCATAAGGCAAAATGCAATAGATGATGAAGTAGGATCCGTTAAAGCACCATTCAAGACCACATCTTGTTCCATGGGGTGTTGGGTTTCCTCTACATTGTTAGCACAACAATTCGAGGAAATATATGCATTTTTATCATGGCAACAAGACATAGTAAACATATCATCATGAGATTTAGTCAATCAATTTCTACATGATATGCAAGGACTATCAACACAAGCATGTGAAACATTTGGAGTGCTCGAAGTGTTAAAGCCCAAGGAAGGAGCATTGCAATAAGATAGTGATGAAGGATCATCCACAATAAGCATACTATCATCATTGCAATGACCAACACTACTCACCATATCATTACCTTGTGGCAAACCACATGTAGGTGAAGTAGAAGAAGTTGAGAAGACTATACAACCGGAGGTGGAGGGAGAACAATCATCCCCACAAAACTTGGACACGCCATATTTATCTTGAAGCTTTGTCCACAACTCATGAGCATCCCGGAACGACATGATTTGAAATATAACTACATTGCTCAAAGCATCGAAAAGCACATTAGAAGCTTGAGCATTGAGATAAGAGTTTTTCTCATCCTCTAAAGACAATCTTAGGGGATCCTTTGGAGGAGAAAAACCCATATCTACAATTCTCTCTAAATTTGGGTCCATGACCATAAAGAGATTAAGCATGCGAATTACCCAAATATCAAAATTTGTGCCATCAAAACTAAGAGTGTCAGAGAATCCTAATCCCCTAGTCGACATATTTACTCTCTAGGTGGTTAAGCATAACAAAGAGAGACAAGGCTCTGTGAAAGATCGTGGATGTCTCCTAGAGGGGGGGGGGGAATAGGTGCTTTAAAATAATTACAGTTTAGGCTTGAACAAATGCAGAATAAACCTAGCGGTTAATTTGCCAAGCACAAAACCTAAAATAACTAGGCTCACCTATGTGCACCAACAACTTATGCTAAGAAAGATAAACTACTAGGTGATAGCAAGATATATGACAAGAAACAATATGGCTATCACAAAGTAAAGTGCATAAGTAAAGGGCTCGGGTAAGAGATAACCGAGGCATGCGGAGACGATGATGTATCCTGAAGTTCACACCCTTGCGGATGCTAATCTCCGTTTGGAGCGGTGTGGAGGCACAATGATCCCCAAGAAGCCACTAGGGCCACCGTAATCTTCTCACGCCCTCGCACAATGCAAGATGCCATGATTCCACTAAGGGACCCTTGAGGGCGGTCACCGAACCCGTACAAATGGCAACCCTTGGGGGCAGTCACCGAACCCGTACACTTTGGCAACCCTTGGGGGCGGTCACCGGTACCCGTCAAATTGCTTGGAGCGATCTCCACAACCTAATTGGAGACCCTGACGCTTGCCCGGAGCTTTACACTACAATGATTGAGCTCCGAGCACCACCAACCGTCTAGGGCGCCCAAGCACCCAAGAGGAACAAGCTCAAGGGTACCAAGCACCCAAGAGTAATAAGCTTCTCAACTTGTAACTTCCACGTATCACCATGGAGAACTCAAACTGATGCACCAAATGCAATGGCAAGGGCACACGAAGTGCCCAAGTCCTTCTCTCTCAAATCCCACTGAAGCAACTAATGCTAGGGAGGAAAATGAGAGGAAGAACAAGAAAGAGAACACCAAGAACTCCAAGATCTAGATCCAAGGGGTTCTCCTCACACAGAGGAGAAAGTGATTGGTGGAAATGTGGATCTAGATCTCCTCTCTCTTTTCCCTCAAAAACTAGCAAGAATCCATGGAGGGATTGAGATTTAGCAAGCTCGAAGAAGGTCAACAATGGAGGAAGAACATGAGCTTAAAGGATTAGGTTCATTGAAGAAGAAGACCCCCTTTTATAGGAGGGGGGAAATCCAACTGTTATGTGCTCAGCCCGCACACGAGCGATACTGCCGCTGGAGGAGCGGTACTACCGCTTAGCATGGTCAAAACACCCCAACGAGAGAGAAAACACGAGCTAAAAACTGCTAGAGCGGTAGAGCAGAATGAGCGGCACTACCGCTGTAGCCAGCGGTACTACCGTTGGCCGCAGCGGTACTACCACACAAGAGCTGTACTACCGCTCCTACTGCCGCTGAACCCAACACGAGAAGAGTAGGACCCAAAATCGAGGCGGTATAAGAGCGACACTGCAATGGTACTACGGCTAAGAGCTTCAAGTGGTACTACCGCTTGGGCTCGCGGTACTACCGTTGGGACCAGACAAAAGCCACTCTCAAGAAACAAGAACTGCCATAACTTCTTCATACGAGCTCCGAATTGAGCAAACTCAAACTTGTTGGATACAAGACGACGAGTAGCATCAAAACGACGAGTAGCATCAAAACAACGAAAGAAGAGGCAGGGAGGAATGCATAACAAAAAGAGGAGGGAAACCTCCAACCGAGAAGAACCGGCAAAATCTCCAACATCGAAAACATCATAGAAGATGCATGTGAACTCCGTTTTCGATGAACTCGAGCTTGTCTTCAAGATGACCATAAGCTCTAAGACTCTCAAAGAGACCCAAACAAGAACCAAGAAAGTTGATGCAAGGATGCAATGGTTTGAGCTCTCAACGAGCGATATGATCAAGCTACTCATCGAGAGCCCCCCTTGATAGTACGGCAATTGATCCTATAACTCGGTCTCCCAACTACCATCATCAGACCGGTAAAATAGAAAACCTATCGAGGGCAAACCTTTGCCTTGCACATGATCCACTTGAGCTGGATGATGACGATCTTGTCCTCCTCAAGATGGACCACCTTTCTTGATTGTGTTGGGTCGATGGAGACTAGATGATTGCTCCCCCATACTCCACTATGGGTGAGCCACTCTTCGGCACATCTTCACAAGTTCATTGACACCACAATGGATGGCAAGCTTCAAGCACTTGATCTCTTCGTGATTCTCCACTTGAACTTGCACACGACAATCTTGATGACGATCACCACTTGATGTCATCCTTCCCATGGGTTGTATGATATCATCCTCTTGATGCAAGCTCATGGACACGTACCTAACCCCACATAGACTCTCACATAGACCATGAGTTAGTACACAAAGTGCAATGGACAATGCTTACCATACCATGGGATCACTTGATCCCTCAGTACATCTTGTATGCTTTGTGTGTTGATCAACTTGATTCATTCTTGACTTAATCTTGATCAACCTTAAATCTTTTCAATTCTCTTCATTTGGATGATGTCTTGAAGGTAGACATGAATGATCACACAATCTTCTTCTTCAAGACATGCTTGCAATAAGCTCAACTCTCACATGACCAATCTTTGGATAATTCCTTGAATATCACCTTGGTCGGCACCAACTCTCCTTGAAACCAACACATGTACTCCAAGAAAAGTCTATGGACAAAATCTTCAAATATAACTCAAGGCAACCATTAGTCCATAGAGATTGTCATCAATTACCAAAACCAAACATGGGGGCACCGCATGTTCTTTCGGATGGCCGCCGCCGTGGGCGTGAACTGGTGCGCCACTCCATCGCGGTCAGCGGAGCGGGAGGCGTCGCCATGGGAGGAGGTTGCACAGGCACCTGACGAGGACATGTATTGGGGGTAGGGTAACAGGACTGACGTAAAGGCCCTATCCTGGACACCATATACTCTGTACTGGGCCCTGGGCCAGATCGCCATCCAGATGTACCACAACTTGAAAATCACTCGGACGGCGACAACCACTCGGAGCACGACACTTCACTTGGCGAGCTCATTCCACTCGACCGTATAACTCACTCGGATATGCAAAGATCAATAGTCAGCATGACGGTTTGTAGCTAGTGGGCAGGCATTATGGCATTGATGCTCCACCGTGTAACATATGGGGTGAGGGGGTGGCGCACTCTATATAAGCCACCCCCACCACTAGACTAGGGGGCTCTTTTCTTCCATCTCTCTCTCTCTTTCACCATTAGTCTCAGGACTACGGGGATCTGTTCCCCTCTCATTGTAATCTCCGGATACATACTAAGATAAAACAAAGCCTCTCCAGAGCACGAGACGTAGGGTTGTTATCTCCACCGTGAGAGGCCCGAACTCGCTAAAACCACCGTGTCACCCATATGCATCTCGATAGATCATGCTTCTTTATCCTACCCCTCTTTTATTGTCAGAATCGTTACCACGACAGTTGGCGCCCACCGTGGGGCATGGCATCTATCGAGCCATGATGCCGATGGTTTTTTCATTCATCTATGTTTAGTTTTATGTTCATGCTTATCATATTGTTCGTCTTGCGCAGTAAGTAATTGAAGCATCTCAAAAGAAGGGGAGAAGATACATCTTCACCTGACGCTACATGCGTGCATGACCGTTCATAAACGGATCAATCAGGAGATTTCTTTCTATGCTATCCTCTTATGATCTAACAATCGTCGTGGATCTAAACAAGCCCGTTGTTGTCTTCCCTGTACGAGCAGGCACTCATCTGGATCAACAACGAAAGCTTACTATGAATAGATCAGACAAGAGACGAGAAAGGGACTATGGCACGGACGCTCTGCGCCAAGGGTTGCAGCCATCGTCCTCACGCACGGCCGCCAGTGCGCCGACCTGCTTTCTCCTCTCCATCGAGCTCGGCCCGCCTGGACTGCAGGCGTTGGGCGGTCCCTCTGGCAGCGCTGTAGCTCGCCTGTGGTCGAGGCGATGTGGGCGCAGGACTGGCGCAACAATGGCCACCTCATCTCTGCGACGGCCTGACATGGCGCGTTGCAGCGGCGTCCCTCGTCAACCGCGCGGCGGCGACCCCCGTGGTTGATGCGCGGGGTTGTCCACGTCAAGAAGACGGGAGCCGCCGGATCGACTCGGCAGTCGGCACCACCTCGACCTCCGCCCGCACGCAGACTCTCAGGAGAACGCCGTCCCGTGCTCGGACTTGTCGCGGGCCGCCTCACCTCGTGCTGGGTCCATGCAAAAGCCGCCACCGTCGTCATGGCCGACTAGGGAGCTCTGTGCCCCGCCTTTTGATTCTCCTTCTAACCTTAATTCTTTCCCGATTTATTTCTTGCATGCAGGGGATAAATGTCCATGGGAAAGGGAAACTTCCCTTGCATGCATGGACGGCCTTAACTCCTGCCTAATTATCTCTAATTAACGCTTCTTGCATGCACGTATAGGTTTGGATGTGGGCAACCTCATCAAGCATCGTAACGGCAGACGTTGACGAATCCTTGTGGACTGATGGCTTCTGGCACGACGCCCTAGCGGTTCCTCGGTCCGACGTACGGCAAGAGCTCGCTGATAACCTGTACGATAGAGTCAACATCACACTGAAGCATCCGATGACGGCAACACCGTCTCAACCGTAAGCTGGCTCCGCCCTCACACACGACAGCGTCTCCCGCGCTGGAGGTACAAACCTGACGCGGTGTGGGGACCAGGAGTTGACCATGCCGCCATGCTCAGCAGCTTCTCCCTCCGACCGTCCGACGTCGATGGTTCAGCGTGAGCCTCTGCGGGCGCTCAGCAGCTTGTCCCTTATGTATCGTCTGCCTCCCTCCGGCATCATCCAGTGGGCAGCAACTCTCTCCAGTCGGCATGGTCGCTCGGATGGGACTAGCTCACTCAGACCAAACCGGATCACTGGCGCTCGGCCGCCCGTGTGTCCTTGCTCGGCTGGACATGTCCGCATCGCTCGGCTGCCCTGCACGCGGTGATGAAGCTGCTCGCGTCATCATCAACTTGACCGACTCGGACGTCTCACGCGTCGCCATTCCACGGGACGCCTCTACTTCACTCGGACGCCCCACGCGTCGCCACTCCGCTGGATACTTCATCATCAACTTGACCGACTCGGCCGTCCCGCGCGTCGCCATCGGTTGGTCACCTCATAACCACTCAGCCGCTCCGTGCTTCGCCAATCGGTTGGTCACCTCATAACCACTCGGCCGCTCCGCACGTCGCCAATCGGTTGGTCACCTCATAACCACTCGGCCGCTCCGCGCGTCGCCAATCGGTTGGTCACCTCATCACCACTCGGC
>NC_041392.1:158802415-158817888 GCF_002162155.2 Triticum dicoccoides | reverse complement strand
CGCCAATCGGTTGGTCACCTCATAACCACTCGGTCGCCCCGCGCGTCGCCCTCGGTTGGTCACCTCATAACCACTCAGCCGCCCCGCGCGTCGCCCTCGATTGGTCACCTCATAACCACTCGGCCGCCCCGCGCGTCGCCATTGGTTGGTCACCTCATCACCACTCGGCCGCCCTGCGCGTCGCCATCGCCAAAATCCCCCAGTGGGTGACTTAGCTGCGAATCTGTTTCGCCTAAGTTCAAGAAATCCTACCGAGTGGAGAGCAACCCTCCCACTTGGGGGCTTAGCTGCAGTTGAAGGACTCGCCTAAGTTTGAAAAAATCCTACCGAGTGGAGAGCAAACCTCCCATTCGGGGGCTTAGCTGCAGTCCAGTACTCGCCTAAGTTTGAAAAAAATCCTACCGAGTGGAGAGCAAACCTCCCACTCGGGGGCTTAGTTGCAGTCCAGTACTCGCCTAAGTTTGAAAAAAATCCTACCGAGTGGAAAGCAAACCTCCCACTCGGGGGCTTAGCTGCAGTCCAGTACTTGCCTAAATTTGAAAAAAAATCCTACCGACTGGAGAGCAAACCTCCCACTCGGGGGCTTAGCTGCAGTCCAGTACTTGCCTAAGTGTTTGAAATCCTACCGAGTGGAGAGCAAGCCTCCCACTCGGAGGCTTAGCTGCAGTCCAAGGACTCGCCTAAGTAGCCAAAATCCGACTGAGACAAGAGCAAACCTCTAATTCAAGGAGCTGCATCACAAGTATAATGTGCGCTCCATCCCTATCCGCAAGAACACCGAGACGAAGGTCGACTGTCACCATCGCCTCGTCTCACCACTCGGCCACTCGCTTGCCTTCAAACAGCTAAGTCATTTTACATTTTGTTATTTCCGTTTTTCCGAGTGTCCCATAATTCACACAACATGTTCACTTGGAGGCCATGCCACCGAGTGTACCTCTTCGCTCGGCTGCTTATTTTCACATACTTGCTTAGTACTGGTTATGAGACTCACGAGTCCATCTTCCATTTTTTCGCATACATCATTCACGAACACCATGTGTCGTTCTTCATTTCGAATTTGCATCGGTCCTCTGGGGCTGCAACTCAGTCGAAACACTACACTTCCACTTTATTTGAGCCAGTATTCCAATGAGTTCCGTCGGATCCGTCGCTTCGACAAGTTCGAACGGATCCTTCGCTCTTTCAGACTCTTGCTGGTTAACCAGCAAGCCCCTTGCACTCCCAGCGGGTGTCTATGGGTGTTATAAACACAAATCATTTCAGCATTCTGACCTCGGGTGTCTATGGGTGTTATAAACACAAATCATTTCAGCACACATCAAATTTCTTCGAGAAATTATTCCGTTGGCTTGCACCATTTTTTTACACAAGTTACGCGATCACTCGACGGCCTTATGGGCCAACTTCATGCTGCTCGGACTCGGTCACCGTACCGATCCTAGCGCACCACAACACCGACCTTGTCGCTCTGTTGACTTCAAACACATCCAGCCAACCCCTCTGTGGAATCATCTTCATCGTATCAATGATATAGACCTCGTCAGGCATGAGACAGATAAGTCCCTTTTATAATTAAACTTCACACACTTCACTCTTTTGCGAGTTTGCCTCTTTCGAGCATCACTCGGAAGCTTCTCCTCATCTTTACCCGAGTCCGACTCGATGAATTGCAAATCATCCATTCAAAACTATATTTCTGGTATTCCAACATGTCCGTTTGCCGAAGCCTGTAGTATGCTCGGGGGCTACGCCGCAATCGGGGGCTGCATCTCATTTGGAATGACACTCTCCTGAGTAGTCGAGTAGTTCATCACCAGTCAGATCCTTCACTTCAACAAGTACATTTGATCCGCCACTTTGACAAGTTTTATAACCACCCAGACGCTCTGCACGCCATCTTCATTCCTACTCAAACTCAGTTGTCACGCCGGTCTTGTTGTGTCGCAACCGCACTACGCCGACCTCATCGCTACATTAGCTTCGAAAGCATCCGACCAAGTCCTTCGAAGACCATTTCAGCCAATTGGCTGGACACTTAGTCCTTCACTCTGCCACCTCGCGCATCCTCACTCGACCGCCCCGCGCGTCGCCACTCGGTTGTGCACGTCTTCACCACTCGGCCGCCCCGCGCGTTGCCACTCAGTTGTGCACGTCTTCATTATTCGACCACCTCGCACATCATGACTCGGCCGCTCCGTGCATCGCCACTCAGTTGTGCACGTCTTCATCATTCGACCACCTCACACATCTCGACTCGACCGCTCCGCGCGTCGTCACTCGATTGTGCACGTCTTCACCACTCGACCGCCCCGCGCGTCGTCACTCGGTTGTACACATCATCGCCCCTCGGCCACCTCGCGCGTCGCCACTCGGTTGGTCACCTCATTATCACTCGGCCGCCCCGCGCGTCGCGTATCGATTGGTCACCTCATCACCACCCGGCCGCCCCGCGCGTCGCTACTCGGTTGGTCACCTCATCACCACTCGACCGCCCCGCGCGTCGCCATCGGTTGGTCACCTCATCACCACTCGGTCGCTCCACGCATCACCTCTCAGTTGATCACCTCATCACCACTCGGCCGCTCCGCGCGTCACCTCTCGGTTGGTCACCTCATCACCACTCGGCCGTCTCGCACGTCGCCTATCGGTTGGTCACATCCTCGCCACTCGGCTGCCCCGTGCGTCACCACTCGGTTGAACACATCTTCACCACTTTGCCACTTGCGCGCCTTCAGATAGCTAAGTTGTTTTATAGCTAAGTCGTATACACCCCCAGCACAGGAACGACTAAGTTACTCATATGATCAACTTCATATCACACTCTGTAGCAAGCTTACCTCTTTCGAGCATCACTCGGGGATACGCACAGCCGTTGGCCATGTTTCCCTTAGGGGTTATGCTCATTCGATCAACCCATTGATCGCATCAGGAATATCTTTCTGACCATACATGCTCGTTCCGCCGAAAATCTATAATGGTAGTACTGTCCACTCAGACGATCGCCCAAATCATTCTTGAAGTCATCTTCAGACTGCAAAAGGGTGAAAACGACACTCCTCTACGGATACACTTGGCCCTTATCATAGGCCCCAAGGCGTCAGTTTCACAAACTTGGACTCAGAGATGGCATGTGCTGGTGTTCCCCCGGGATAATGAGTGGCATCTCTCCGGAGAGTCAGCCCACACACTAGCCTTGCCACTCGGGTTTCATGGCACGTCCATGTCAGACCACTAGTCTATCTCCTCCGGGAGACATACGAGTGCCACCAAGTTTTTCCTTGCAGTCAACATACCCCGATGAGTTGGGAAGCACGTCCACTCGGACAAATACCCCTTTCACGCAAAATTTAACAGTCAATATAAGAAGTACTACTGGAATGATTACTCCCTGGAGTGTCCAGCTTTTTTCTACAGTCGTCAGTTTCAAAGCCGATTTCATTCACCGTGTTGAGAGCACGAAGATTCAGCTGCTTGACCGAGTTCCAAGCTGAATTTATTCCATACCGAGTGCACGAAGATCAGTCCGACTGACTCAGCTCTAGGCTGAGCTTACTTACCATGTCAAGCGCCTGAAGATGCATCCGATTGACTCAATTTCAGACTAAAAGATATTTACCGTGTCAACTGCGTGGAGGTTTACCAGGACACTTAAACCCTCTGCCAGGCTCATCTAGTCCGACAGAGGCTCGGAGACTACACCCAGTGGGTGCACTCAGCGTGCCCCCACTAGAAGAGAACTCGGAAAGAAACACTTTGCTCGATGCAAAACCAACTCCAGAATTACTTGACCTCCGAGTTAGAGAAGAACAAGTTCGATCAGTACCAGCTAAGAAGATTTTTAGTTCTCTGAGACCCCCGCCGACTGCCCGCAGTCGACGGCGGTCTCAGGGACTACACCCAGTGGGTGCACTCAGCGTGCCCCCACTGGAGTAATCTCCACTCGGTACGGCCTGACCAGTCCGAGTGATGAACAACAACAAAAAGGACAGACTCTAAGACTCCCGCCGACTGCCCGTAGTTGACGGCAGTCTCGGGGACTACACCCAGTGGGTGCACTCAGCGTGCCCCCACTGGAATGGTATCCACTCGGAACGGTCCGCCCGGTCCGAGTGACGGCCAAACAACAAAAAAATACACGTTCCAGGCATGAAGAAATTCTGAGTAATCAGTTACTCAATGCAGGACCAGCTCCAAATCACTCCAAAAAAATTGCTATAAGGTGAGTTTAACGCTCCTCCGCGGACCCGTTTGAGCTCATTTCACTCGGACACCATACAGTCTGGAATCCGTCAAGGCAACATGCGGAGATAAGATCGTCGGGTGACCAGAGGGAGTTCATAAGTGCCTCCGTAGCACTCGACTCATCTGGGAATTCACATAGACTCGACCCGCTCAACCTCGACCGATTCGGGGGCTAATGACGAGGACATGTATTGGGGGTAGGGTAACATGCCTGACGTAAAGGCCCTACCCATGGACACCGTATACTCTGTACTGGGCCCCTGGGCCAGATCGCCATCCAGATGTACCACAACTTGAAAATCACTCGGAAGGCGACAACCACTCGGAGCACGACACTTCACTCGGCGAGCTCATTCCACTCGACCGTGTAACTCACTCGGATATGCAAAGATCAATAGTCAGCATGTAACATAAGGGGTGAGGGGGTGGCGCACTTTATATAAGCCACCCCCCACCACTAGACTAGGGGGCTCTTTTCTTCCATCTCTCTCTCTCTTTCACCATTAGTCTCAGGACTACGGGGATCTGTTCCCCTCTCATTGTAATCTCCGGATACATACTAAGATAAAACAAAGCCTCTCCGGAGCACGAGACGTAGGGTTGTTATCTCCACCGTGAGAGGCCCGAACTCGCTAAAACCACCGTGTCACCCATATGCATCTCGATAGATCATGCTTCTTTATCCTACCCCTCTTTTATTGTCAGAATCGTTACCACGACAGCACCTCCCGCCGTCCAGCCCGCCCCCGTCTATCATGCACCGCCGGCCCACCTCTGGACACCGCCGGCCTACGTGGACCTCGTCAGCGACGGCGACGACGCCGACGGCCACTGAAGACGGCGACAACATCGAACGGGCACGGGCAAGAGCGCGCTGGCGGCGGCCATTTTTTTCTTTTTTATGTTTAATTATGTCAGGTTGGAATTGAAATTGAGCCGTTTTGTGGCCATGGACCCTAACTTAAGTTTTAAGTTTTTTAAACTGCGTTTATTTACATTTTTAAGTCATTTTGTTTAAGTTTTTATGTTCTTTTTAAACACGTCCAACACAGACAAGATTTGGGGTGCGGCCGCGCGGTGGGCGCTCGCACGACCCAACGGACAGAGACGGACACGGGCGAACCCATCAACGCCTCAAAGGGACAAAATCCGGCCAAAACGGACGTCCGTTTAGGGTCGTGCGGTGTAGTTGGCCTAAAAGCGTGGATTCCAGCTCCGAGTATATATCATATCATTGCAGCAGCCTTATGATTGCGAATTCGGCACCACCAACAACAATACTCACATTATAGTACACAGCAACAGCAAGATCCTCAAAACCCACCTGCAAAGATACGTACTTTGCATCATAACTGAATAATATACCACTACTACTACACCACCGAACACCAACACTGCTAGTTCAAACTTTCTCTTTGTCCCAACCCCAACACTGAGATGCGGAGGTACCAACCTTAATCTCACTAAAAACATGAGTTAAAACCGGTAATTTGCAGGCGCTCATCTTCCGGCGTTGAGCTGTCGAGCTTGAATAATCTAGCAACCATCTGATGAGACGAACTTGAGCTCTAAAATACAGGCCACACGTCGGCCGCATCAGCTGCTGACTTCGGCGATGCTGTGCAGAGACGGGCGCCACTGGCGATGCCTCGAGCCTTTCGTCGAGCTGCCCGGGTGGCCATCCCTGTCCTGCTGCTCCAACTGCAATACACACGACGGGCGGCAGCAGAATAATCAGAACATGCCAATTTGCCATGTTGTACCAAGTTTAAGGATCAGAGTAATCACTAATTAGTACATGCCACTTTGCCATGATATACTAAGTTTCAAAGATCGTAATGAGTGACGATTCCCATGAGTCTTGGGGGAATAAATAGTGAATGATTCCTTGTCCACTAGTAGTTGTAGGTAGGCGCCATATTCGTCATGTATCTGGCATTGCGATTGGAGAATGTCAACCTAGGTAGCTCGCGGGATTTTGTTTGGGCGGCGGCAGGAACTTCTAGGTATCCGTCGCTGCCGTTTCCATGTGGTGTGAGCAAAGCAGGATGTGGCCTAAAGTATAGTTTAGCTCTGAGTGGGAATAATGTGCCCGTTATATGTATGAGGAGCTATCATATCGTGTTTAGAGTAGTACATTATTCGAGTCATCATTGTGTCATGATCGGCTTAATGTATGATATCTTTAGTAAATCAAAAATGGTTGGGCGGTTAGGTACTATTGTGTCATGCATAACTCATACTAACTATATGATAGTAAGGTACTATAAAATTTGGGACGGTGGCCAACTGAGCAAGAAAAATAACAAGTGCAATGGTCTATGGTCAAAGGTACCCCGAGTTAATTAACACCAAACTGCAGCATCAGCAGGTTAACTAACTAGGCAGTTACCTACTCTTATGTCACAATCAAGAAAAACCTCTTTTCATATTGGAGATTGGATAAGGACTCTAAATACTCTTGTGAACTTCACAAATTTGAAAATTAGAAGTACATAAATACAAATTTTGGAAAAAACAAACGATGGGAGCAAAATCGCCTGCCTTATTTCGTTAGATACAAACGTTTTAGAGACTTAGTGATGACATGTCTTGATCAATTGCAAATATGCACTAGTTCGAAAAAATATTGATCTCGATTAACTGCACATATGCACTAGTTCAAATTAAAAATGAGGAGGTAGTGGTAGTGATTAGTGAAGAGCTGGAATGAACCAGCGAAGAGGGGGAGACCACAGAGCAAAGAAAAAGAGTAGGTTCTTCTTGTACATGCAAAGTACTATTGGTTGATTATTGACCATTAAGGGGAAGAACATGCATGATACAGAAGCAAGGAGCTGCCATCGATGAACAGCGAAAGAAACATGGGTGTCAGTAATGAGCAAGAAGGTACTATACCTGATCGAGACCGTCGTCCATGAGGAACTGGTCGTCGCCGGCGGAGGCGGGCCCCCCGGCGGCCTGCTGCCGCTGCCGCTGCGCCCGCCTGGTCTTCTCCTCCTTCCTGGCCTGCACGGCCCTGGTGACCTCGTCGACGGCGATGAGGCGGTAGGCGTGGCCGAGCTGCAGCGTGTCCCGGGGCTTGAGCAGCTTCACCCGCGTCAGCCGCACCGCGCCGCGCCGCTGCTGCTGGCCGCCCCCCTCGGTGACGCGGAGGGTGACGAGCGCGACGTAGTGGCCCGGGTTGGCGCGCATGACCTCGGCGGCGCTGGTGGCCCAGTAGAGCCGCTCCACCCGCCCGCCGCCCGGGTGCTGCACCACCACCGTCGCCTCCTCCGCCGCCTGGCAGTTGCCCATCGGCGTCGGCGCTCCCTGCTTCTGGGCAGCCTCGTGAAAGGGGTGGGTCGATCGACGGGGGTGAAAGAATAGGAGGGCGGCGGCGGTGGAGGCGGGCAATGATGCTGCTGATTTATGGGGGCGACGCCCGGTGGCGGTGGGTGGTCGGGTGGTACTAAAGACCGAGGTGACGCTGCATGCTACCGCCTGCCCACTACTCTCGGGTCTGGACTCTGGTTGGGTGTCGCCCGCCGCTCGTCGAGCCTGCTGCTCTTGATGTTTGGCTCGAAGGGTTCGTCGTGTATCTTTTTTTTTTCCAGGGAATTATGAGCTTTATTCAAATATAAACGCATTCATTGGTCAGTCAGCCAGAAGGCTACTGATCAGGAAGCTCGGAGTTTCAGTAAGCCAACTTTCAGTCACAGTCACAGTACAAGCGCGTTTTGCACAAAAATGAGCTGAAACGTTGGCATGTTGAAATACAAAAGAAGTAAAACTAGCAGAAAGCTCACCAATGTCTTGAAGAATTGGAGCCACAACTGAACGACTGTTGCGACGAGTGTTCCAGAGGTTGATGTAATGCCTCAAGACCGGAGCTTCAGTTGCCTTTCAGGGTTTCCGGGTTTCGTCGTGTGTTTTGTTTGGTCCGCTGCATTTCATCTTTGCATCATGTGCATTGCATCATGTCATCATGCAACCCGTTTTAAAACTCAACTAAACAAATGGTATGGATCTTTGATCCATTTAAATCGAGGGAATTCACATGGTGATTCTCTTTAAAACATATTCTTTCGATATTTAGAGAGCTATAGTAAATATTTCCATTCTTGGGGATCACCATAACACACTTGCAACTTAGTTCCACGCCTCTTATGCTTCAAGTTGCACCTCCAAACTTTGCCCATTATTTTTTTTCATCGCTTTTCCGGAGCTCCACCAAAAATCCAAACATTTTTGGATACTCCTAAAAACCTGTCCTAGTTCAACCTTTTGAATTAAATTCAAATGGATTTGAATTTAAATCTTCCTATCATGGCCTTTTTTATTTTCTCGGAACAAGCATATTTTGCGAGTCCAGGAAAATTATCCGCGTGCCCAAATTCTTTTCCTAACCCTCTCTTTCTTTACTTCTCTTTAATGTTTTCCTGTTAAAGAAAAATTAAGAGGGGGTAGAGTAGCCCAGCGCAGCAGGCCACTTGGGCCTCCTTCATGAGCAGCCTCCAAGGCCCATTTGCTCCCACGCCGGCCCATTAGCTCAACCGGGCCCAGCCATCCCCGCAGCCACCTAGGCCCAGCCGCACCTAACCTCTAACCCTAGCCGCCAGGGAGCCGACCTCCTCCTCTCGATCTCTCCCCCGTGCTTCCCCTCAGCGCCGTCATCTCTCTCGATCCCCCTCGTCCTCCTCCCGACCGCTCCGCCAGGGGAAGCCGCGGCTCGACCCCAATCCTCCTCCACCCCACGCCGGAGTCCCACCTCGCCGGAGCACAGGACCTCCTCTGCCGCCGCGCCATGGATGGCTGCAGCTCAAGCCGCGTCCTTGCCGGGCCTCTCACGCGCCCGAGCTCCATCACGCGTGCCCGCCTCCTCATCCTCGTGGCCGAAGCAGCCGAACAGGAGGCCTTGTGCCTGAGCCTCCTCGCTCTCCTCATCGACCCAGGGAGAGGAGCTCCTCCCGAAACCCTTTCTCGTCATCGCCGTTCGACGCCGTCGGAGCAACCCGCCGCCTTGGACGCCCGACCTCGCTGCCGTCCTGGAGCTCGTCCGCCTCCCCATACCGCCGCCCTGGCCTCGGATCCGGCGGGATCTCGTCCGGTCGTCCCCGCCGCCAAGTCCATCGCCGGAGCCGTCGTCCTCTGCCACACCATCGCCGCCTGTTCTGCCCGTCCCTGCATCGGACCCCGACGAGCTGGCTGCCCCGTTGGCCTTGCTGCCTTTGTCGTGGCCAGGTCAACACAGACACCCGGAGTCCATCTTTGGTTGCACGCCAAGTACCACGGCATACGGCGCCCGAACGACCACCGAACCGGAAACGCCAAGTATCCCTACGCGTGAAGACGCCAAGTCCGTTTCGGAATTCATCAAGTACCGCTACCGATATGGCTCGAACGTCTACGAAACGTGTACCACTATCGTCGACCCCGAAGCCCTCGGATTCGTCAAGTCCGGAGGTGCAAGTACCTCTTCGAACGAACGTCAACGACTACTTCCACTACCGCTGTCGCGAGAACGCCTACTTCCCTCTACGAACTTGATCTGTCCCGTTTGCACGCTCCGAAGGTATAACCCCGAGACGACGCCCGTGGACCGAATGCTTGTGTTGTATGAGATGCATGGTTGGTTGTTGTTTTCGCTCGTGAACCTTAGTTGTTCCTCCTCGTTGCCATGCCGTCGACACGTGGGAACCCGGTAACTGGGAGCACCCCACCGTTCTTCGCATGACACGCTCCCGTCATTTTCTTTGCACCGATGTCTCAATCGAGTTTCTGGAAACGGAATGTTGCCGTGGCACCGTTTCCGTTATCGTCGCTGTGGCACCCTTTCTTTCCGCCACGATGACAAATGCCTCATATCTTTTCATGTCAACATTTTCTTGAAATTGCATAAACTTGTTTATGTCATCCGCATCATGATAAAAACAATTAAAATGTTAAATTGTTGTTGCACCAAATTGATAAATGCATATGGGGATTTATCGGATTCGTTATTTGTTATGTCCAACCCCATTTAAATTGTTTAGATAGTATAGTTTTGTTATGCTTCACCTCTTGCCATGCTAACCAACATTTAAATTTGTTGAGTACCTAACCGGGAGAGAACTAAATAATTAATGCGGTGTTTCGTCAATATACAACTTGTTGCATATTGAGCTCCACTTAATTTGTAGGGTTGCTTGTGCTCTTTGCCTTACCATGCCTCTTTAACCCGGACATGCATCATACTTGGTTGTGCATCATGCCATGTTTATGTGTTGGTTGTTTACTTTGTTGTGTGCTTCTTTTCCGGTGTTGCTTCTTCGGGTTGGTTCCAGTAACGTCGTGTTTGTGAGGACCCGTTTGTCTACGTCCGTTTGTCTTCTTCATGGAATCGTTCTTCTTCCTTGCGGGATTTCAGGCAAGATGATCATACCCTCGAAATCACTTCTATCTTTGCTTGCTTAGTTGCTCGCTCTTTTGCTATGCCTATGCTGCGGTACCTACCACTTGCTTATCATGCCACCCATATTGTTGAACCAAGCCTCTAACCCACCTTGTCCTAGCAAACCGTTGATTGGCTATGTTACCGCTTTGCTCAGCCCCTCTTATAGCGTTGTTAGTTGCAGGTGAAGATTGAAGTTTGTTCCTTGTTGGAACATGGAGATGTTGTTCCTTGTTGGAACATGTTCACTTGTTGGGATATCACTATATATCTTATTTAATTAATGCATCTATATACTTGGTAAAGGGTGGAAGGCTCGGCCTTATGCCTGGTGTTTTGTTCCACTCTTGCCACCCTAGTTTCCGTCATATCGGTGTTATGTTCCCGGATTTTGCGTCCCTTACGCGGTTGGGCTATAATGGGAACCCCTTGACAGTTTGCCTTAAGTAAAGCTCTTTCAGCAATGCCCAACATTGGTTTTACCATTCGCCACCTAGCCTCTTTTTCCCTTGGGTTAGGCCAGCCCAAGGGTCATCTTATTTTAACCCCCCGGGCCAGTGCTTGTCTAAGTGTTGGTCCGAACTGAGTAGACTGCGGGGCCACTTCAGGGTAACTTGAGGGCTGGTTTTACTCGTAGGATGTCTCATCCGGTGTTGCCCTGAGAACGAGATATGTGCAGCTCCCATTAGGATGTCGGCGCATCGGGCGGTGTTGCTGGTTTAGTTTTACCCTGTCGAAATGTCTTGTTGTACCGGGATACCGAGTCTGATCGGAATGTCTCGGGAGGAGGTCTATTCCTTCGTTGACCGTGAGAGCTTGTGATGGGCTAAGTTGGGACACCCCTGCAGGGATTTGAACTTTCGAAAGCCGTGCCCGCGGTTATGGGCAGATGGGAATTTGTTAATGTCCGGTTGTAGATAACTTGAACCTTAACTTAATTAAAATGAATCAACCGCGTGTGTAACCGTGATGGTCTCTTTCCGGCGGGATCCGGGAAGTGAACACGGTTGTTGGAGTTACGCTTGACGTAGGTTGTTATAGGATCACTTCTTGATCATACTTTTATCGATCATGCTTTGCCTTCTCTTCTCGCTCTCATTTGCGTATGTTAGCCACCATATATGCTAGTCGCTTGCTGCAGCTCCACCTCATACCTTTACCTTACCCATAAGCTTAAATAGTCTTGATCGTGAGGGTGCGAGATTGCTGAGTCCCCGTGGCTCCCAGATACTTCCAAAACCAGCTTGCAGGTGCCGACGAGTCCGTGCAGATGACGCAACCAAGCTCAGGAGGAGCTCGATGAAGATCTTGTCCTTTATGTTGTTTCGTTCTAGTTGATCAGTAGTGGAGCCCAGTTGGGGTCGATCGGGGACCTTTGTCGCATTTGGGGTTCTTCTTTTATTTTGGTTCCGTAGTCGGACCTTGATTGTATCTGGATGTTGTAATGCTTTATTCGTGTAATTGTGTGAAGTGGCGATTGTAAGCCAACTATGTATCTCTGTCCTTTATATATTACATGGGTTGTGTGAAGATTACCTCACTTGCACATTGCTTTCAATGCGGTTATGCCTCTAAGTCGTGCTTCGACACGTGGGAGATATAGCCGCATCGAGGGCATTATAGTTGACCACCTCGAGACTATCAGTCTCCAGCACCACGTGCGTAAATCCTCTGAGATTTGCGAAGATAACTCCATCTCTTGCAGCTAGGGCTTCAGTGATCAGGGGGTCAATCACTCCATGGTGGGGTTTACACCAAGCACCCAAAAAGGCCGTAGATGAACGTGCAATACCTCCAGCTCTGCTTTTTCCTTCCTCACGTATAGTCGCCGCATCAGTATTTATCTTGATCTGGGGTAGCTTCGGGGGGCGCCAACCATGTTCTGGCAGCATGATCACATGCTGTGAAGGAATATACAGCAATGCCAACGCCTCTCGGGTGAGTCTAACTGAATTTATTGGGTCTAGTTTGTCGACCCGAGAGTACTACTAACGACCGAGGTGACGCTGCATGGTACCGCCTATTGGAATTTTGCTAGTGGGCCTTTGGCCAAAACCCAACAAAATTTTTGAAATTCTTTTGGCCCATTCATGCATACATGTTAGTGGAGTGAGTGAGGCTAAAGTTTAGTCCCACCATGGAAGTTGAATTAGAGTTGCACCTCTTTATAAGGTGAGCTCTTCTACCACTTGTATTGGCATGAGAAGAGGAGACCTACACGCGCGCTCCTCCTCGCTCGCCACGCCACGCCTCGTCACGACGCACCGTGCCGCGTGTTGGCGGATTGAGCCGAGCCGAGGACAGAGCTATGCATGTTGTCTATATTTTTGCTACTCGAAAAAATTAATGAGTAAATAATTAATAATTAACAGACGCATTAATTACTGAACCATTTTCAATTCTTTTGAATCGCGACCCGCACTATATAGTCAGGCAGACGTCTACCCTAGCCGCAGCCGCTTTGTATGGTTTCGCATCACCGTTCCAGATCATTGCGCCGTCAAGCAAGTCTTCTCCATCCCTCCTTTCGGCGTGCACCGGGAGAAGAAAAGCAGGCCTCCGGAACCCCGCCTCTCGTGATCCTGTACGGGAGAGGGGCGATCCGATTTTTGGGGAGCGCACTCGCGCGACTACTGGCATCGACGACTTCACCAACGACGATTTCTTCCCCGACCTCGGCAACCCCATCCTCAACGACATGGGCAACAACGTCAACACCGGCGGTGCTGCACCCGCTGCACCGTATGTGATTCTATCCTTCATGTTCGAGATCATGGTATAATTCTGTAACGACCCGACCTCAAACGGTCGAATCTCTATGCATAAGTGTCATCCCTGGATCGGTAATGCTGACACACACAGTACTTTGAAGGATTCATAACAAAGTAGCAATCACACACTTATTACATCGATAGTCTCAAGAGAGAGCTTAATACAATAATATGGCTTAAGGCCATCTAAATACGATAACAGCGGAAGGCTTGGAAGATAAAGTGAGTCCATCAACTCCAACGGCATAGCTAGAGCACGACAACGACCTAGTGCACTTTACTCTTCGTCTGAAAAGTCTGCAGCATGATATGAGGCAGCCTGAAACGGGTCAGCACATGGAATATGCTGGCAAGATAACACAGTAGAGCAATGAACAAGTAAAGACTATCACTACATGCATATGAGACTGGTGGAGGCTCTATGGTTATAATGTTTTTGCAAAAAGCCAATTTTTTTCCTACAAAAAAGGAATATATTTATTTAACTATCATGGTAGTTGTTAAACACTGAGAAGGTTCCTCCAACTCAATCCCAATTAAATAGTATTAATAACCCAACATATTAATTTAGAGTGATGAGATCAACATGAAAATCCAAGAACCAGATACTCAAGATGTCCATAACGAGGGACACGGCTAACCATGATTAGTTTGTACACTCTGCAGAGGTTTGCGCACTTTTTTCCCACAAGACTCGATCTCCTCCGTTGGATTTCTCGCACTACATGATGTTTGAGAAACGGATGAACGAGACGCAGTCTTTCAGAAACATTTACTCTTTACTCTAGGTGGACAGTTACACCTACTTTCCCCTACATCTGCTAGCCCACCACTGAAAGAGGTCATGCAACATAGTCAACTATGATAGAGCCCATAATAGCTTGTGTCTGCACATGGAAGTTTCTAGCATGAATAATCTTATGATCCCTTTGAGCTTGGGTGGCGAACCATAGGATGATCTCACAGGTACTCCGGGATATCCTAGAACAACACTGGATTCTCCAGGTGCCCGCAACCAATCCATCCAGATGTGTATTTAAGTAGCCACCTTAAGTAAACCATTAATTAAGAATCTCACATCTGTCATGGATACACTCAAAACCAATCCACGTCTACGAGCATAGCATGGCAATATAAGCATAACGTACAAGTAACTCCCAAGGGTTTGGTAAAAGGGCAATAGGTTCTACCTCATCATCTACTTCCCAAACCCACATGTTAAGAGATCCTACTCAATGTTTGAGGGTTGCAACTAATGCATAAAAACTGGGTAATAGAGGGGTATGATCAACGTGTTACTTGCATTGCTCATGATCCGCAAAACCTAGTGACTCGTAGTAGCACGTTGTGCACTCCGGAAATTTTATCGCAAACAAACAATAGCATACATTAGCACTCAAGCAAAGATGCAAGTGTAAAACTTCAAATAATAAGATCAAATCTGAAAGTTCAACTTAAGAGATTCAATCTGCAAAAAGAATCAATCGAATCGGAACTACGGAACTGAAACTACGGTTAAAAGAACTTCAAGTACAAATCTGCTTTCAACCAAATTTTAATCTGTCAAAAACCTTGTTCAAGTTGATTTAACAGAAAGTGGGGTTTGAGACAAAGATTTTGGCGTTGGTTTCACTGGATTTGGACAAACGTTTAAGAAACGGCGAGGGTTCAAAGATCAGGGGCTAATCTGCAATAAAAATAATCGTGGATAGGTCCCTAGCCGAAAATAAAATAAAATAAAAATAAAAGACTAACGAACGAACGTTCGCTGTCTGAACCTAACCGGCGAACAATGTTCATTAAAACGAACGAACGGACAAACGTCCGCTAAGTAAATAAATCGACGAAAAACCAATCTAAGAAAATAAACCGGCAAACTAAAAAAACCGGGGTTAACCAAAAAAATGACCGGTCAAAACGAGGTCAACCGCGGCGGCTCCGGCGAGATCCGCGGCGGCGGCGCGAGTCCGGCGAGGCGGGCGACGGCGCGGCACGGGGCAGCGTGCGGCGCGGCGGCTTGCGGCGGCGCGGCACGGGGCAGCGTG
>NC_041392.1:158786101-158802186 GCF_002162155.2 Triticum dicoccoides | reverse complement strand
GGGGCAGCGTGCGGCGCGGCGGCGGGGCTGCGGCGGCGTGGGCGAGGGCAGGCGGCGGCGCAGGAGGCTTGGGGCTCCAAAGGGGCCCGGGTGGAGTATATAAACAAGGGGCGGTGAACCTCGGGAGGCGTCCCGAGTCGGCACGAGGCGGCGGCGGCGTTCCCTGGCCGGACTCCTCCAGGAGTCGGTCAGGGCGCTGGTGGCGGGCTGGGCCGCGGCTGCTGTTGGGCCTTGAGCCGGCCCAGTCGTGGCAGGGAAAGTTTTTTTTAAACAGATTCCGCCGAAAAAAATCAAATAAATAAAAAAATTCTAAAAATGCTAAAAACAATTTTCACCGTCTAAATAGAATATTTAGAACAACGTGAACATTTTCTTCGCCTAAAATGCAATTTTTAAAAAAATGCATATTTTTTTAATTCAAACAAAATAGCAATAAAATCCAAATAAAGTTATTTATTTGATTTTAACATTTTTCCTCTAGTATTTCATTTATTTTTGGAGAAGTCATATTATCTCCTCTCATATATTTTAATATGAAATATTTTCGGAGGGAAAAATAATTAAAACCAAAAATGATCCTTGTTTCGATATTTGAGAAAATTCAAATATGAAAACGGTGAAATCCCCAACTCTCTCCGTGGGTCCTTGAGTTGCTTAGAATTTCGAGGATCGCAAGGCAAAAATACAATTAAAATATGATATGCATATGATGACCTATGTATAACATTTCAAATCGGAAATTTGGAATATTACAAATGTACCCCCCTTAAAGTGAATATCGCCCTCGAGATCCGGGTTAGCTAGAAAATAGGTGTGGGTGGTCTTTCCGTAGATCATCCTCTCGTTCCCAGGTGGCTTCATCCTTGGTATGGGGGCTCCACTGAAATTTGCAGAACTTGATAACCTTACTGCGTGTGACTCGGGTGGCAAACTCAAGAATCTTGACTGGTTTCTCCTCATAGGTCAGATCACTATTCAACTGAATTGCTTCCAGGGGCACTGTGTCTCTCAGAGGGATATCGGCCATCTCTACGTGGCACTTCTTCAACTGGGAAACGTGAAACACATCATGAACTCCTAACAGTCCTTTAGGTAACTCCAACTTGTAGGCTACTTCTCCCATACGTTCCAAAACTCGGTATGGTCCTACAAATCTTGGGGCTAACTTTCCCTTAACTCCAAAACGTTTAACTCCTCACAGAGGTGACACATGAAGATATCCTCTATCTCTGACTTCATAGACTACCTCCTTGCGTTTCGAGTCTGCATAACTCTTCTGCCTGGACTGAGCTACCTCTAGTCTATCTCGAATCAGCTTAACCTTCTCTTCTGACTCTTTGATTATATCTGGTCCAAACAACCGACGGTCTCCAACTTCATCCCACACCAACGGTGTCCTGCACCTCCGTCCATATAAAGCTTCGAAAGGTGCCATCTTCAAACTGGCATGGTAGCTATTCTTGTATGAGAACTCCACTTAAGGCAAATTGTCATCCCATCTAGATCCATAATCTAGCGCACAAGCTCTCAACATATCCTCCAGAATCTGATTGACTCTCTCGGTCTGTCCATCTGTCTGTGGATGAAAAATTGTACTGAACTCTAGCCTGGTGCCCAAGGTCTGGTGTAGCTGGTGCCAAAACTTTGAAATGAACTGTGTTCCTCTATCTGATACAATGGTTCTCGGAACTCCATGCAGACATACGATCCTGGTCATATATATCTTGGCCAACTTCGCACTTGTATAGGTGGTTTTCACTGGGATAAAGTGAGCCACTTTGGTCAAATGATGCACCACTACCCAAATAGAATCATATCCCGATCGGGTGTTGGGCAATTCGGTGATGAAATCCATGCCAAGCTTGTCCCACTTCCATTCGGGAATTGGCATAGGTTGCAGTAATCCTGTTGGCTTCTGATATTCTGCCTTCACTCTCTGACATACATCACATACGCCTACATACTCGGTAATATCCTTCTTCATACCAGTCCACCAGAAACGCTCCTTCAAATCCAAATACATGTTTGTGTTTCCGGGGTGTATTGAGTATGGTGAGTCATGAGCTTCCTGAAGTAGCAACTTCCTGATCTCTGCATTATTGGGTACATAAACATGGTCCTCAAACCATAAAGTGTCGTGCTCATCCTCATGAAAACCCTTGGCTTTTCCTTTGCTCATTTTCTCCTTTATCTCGGTAATTTCTTTATCATCCTTCTGAGCTTCTCGAATCTTTCCCAATAATGTTGACTGAACCTCTAATGTTGCAACAAAACCTCTAGGGGCTATCTCCAAACGAAGCTCCCTGAGATCTTCGGCCAACTCCTTTGGTAAAACTCCGCTTAGGAGGGTATTGGCGTGACTCTTCCGGCTCAAGGTGTCTACTACGACATTAGCCTTGCCTGGATGATAGTGCGAATTCATATCATAATCCTTTATGAGCTCTAGCCATCTCCTTTGCCTAAGATTCAGCTCATTCTTGGTGAAAATGTACTTCAAACTCTTATGATCCGTGTACACATCACAATGATTCCCAATAAGAAAATGTCTCCAGGTCTTGAGTGCATGAACTACAGCAGCTAACTCCAAATCATGCGTGGCATAATTCAACTCATGCGGTCGAAGCTGGCGGGAGGCATACGAAACAACTCTCCCGTCTTGCATAAGTACGCCTCCAAGTCCTAAGCGAGATGTGTCGCAATACACTTGGAAATCCTTGCATCTATCTGACAGAGTCAGCACTGGGGTTGTAGCCAAACGTTTCTTCAACTCCTAAAAACTTGCCTCACATTCATCTGTCCATCTGAACTTGGTGTCCTTCTTCAACAACTCTGTCATAGGCTTTGCAATCTTAGAGAAATTCTCAATGAATCTCCGATAATATCCCGCGAGTCCAAGAAAACTGCGGATCTCTCCAACTAAGGTGGGTGCCAACCACTCAGTGACTGACTAAACTTTAGTAGGGTCTACTGCTATACCTTCTCCTGATATAACATGTCCAAGGAACCCAACTTCCTTCAACCAAAACTCACATTTGCTGAACTTGGCATATAACTGATGTTCCCTGAGCTTTTCAAGAACTAATCGCAAATGCTCCTTGCAGCTGGTCAAACAAATAATTGATCATCGGCAGGGGTACTTGTTCTTGATCGTCACTTCATTCAATGAGCGGTAATCAACAACCATTCTCAAGGATTTATCCTTCTTCTCAACCAAGAGCACTGTGGCTCTCCATGGTGACGAACTTCGGCGAATGTAACCTTTCTCCAATAACTCCTTAATCTGTTTCTTAATCTCCTCCAGATCATCCGCGGGCATCCGGTAGGGTCTCTTCGATATTGGTCCGGTGCCTGGCAACAGCTCTATCAAAAATTCAATGTCTCTATCCGGCAGCATGCTTGGTAGCTCCTCTGGAAATACATCCGGGTAATCCTTCACTACAGGCACTTCTTCCTGAACAACTCCCGTGAGAGAATTTACCTAGGTCCTCTTTGGTGTATGCCTAGATACATACTTAATCCTTTTTCCCTCCGGTGTGGTGAGTAGAATTGACTTACTGGCGCAATCGATGTTTCCTCCATACATCGATAGCCAATCCATTCCTAGTATCACATCCAATCCTTGTGACTCCAAAATTATCAAGTCGGAGGGGAAAACATGCCTACATATGGTTAATGGCACCTGAAAACACCCTTGGCTTGCCATATGCTCCGCTCCTGGCGAGCTTACTAACATAGGTGTCCTAAGAACTTTGGTGGGCAACTTATACTTATCCACAAATCCCCTTGAAATGTAGGAATGTGATGCACCGGTATCAAAAAGAACGATTGGAGTAAATGACTTAACCAAAAACTTACCTATTACTGCATCGGGCTGCTCTTCAACCTCCTCCATGTTCACGTGGTTCACCTGTCCCTTATTGAAAGGGTTGGGCTTCTTCCTAGAGCTTCCATTGCCATTTCCATTCTTTGATTCAGAACACTCGGTGGTGTAGTGTCCAGTCTTCCCGCACTTGAAACAAGTGATGTGACTTAAATCCTTCTTGGCGGGCGTGCTTGGGTTAGAGCGGTTTTGGTTGCTGCCTGCTCCATTCCCGTTTCCATTGTTGGGGCCACTGTGGTTATGCGAAATTCCTACATTGTGGGTATGGCCTCCATGGTTATGGGTAAATCCTCCTGAGTTCGGGGCAAAACGGGGCTTCTGCTGAGCTCCTGAATTGTACTTCCCTGGTACATACTTCCTTTTGTGGCTCTCAATTTGCTGCTGCTTTCCTTCAACCATGAGGGCCTTATCCACCAATTCCTGGTAGTTGTTAAATGTTGCCACCATCAACTGCACACTCATCTCATCATTCAGCCCTTCCATAAACTTCTCTTGCTTCGCGGCATCTGTGGCCACATCATTTGGGGCATAGCGAGCTAACTTGCTAAACTCCTCCACGTACTGCCCTAAAGTACGGTTGCCCTAACGTAAGTTGAGAAACTCACGCTTCTTCATGCTCATAGCTCAAGTTGAAACATGAGCAGTGCAAAATGCTTGCTGAAACTGCTCCCAAGTAACATTGACTATAGGGAAAGTGGTTGTGTAATGGCTGTGTAATTCTCCCACCATGAGGCTGCAGGTCCATCCAATTGGTGTGAGGCAAAACACACCTTCTGAGCATCTGTACAACCTGTAGTGGTCAACTCCCTTCCAATCCTGTGTAGCCAGTCATCTGCAACTATGGGCTCGGTGTTACTAGAAAACACGAGCGGTTGTAACCTCAGAAAACGGGCTAAGTTGTCAACTGGTGGTGGTGGCGGTGGGTTGTTGTTATTGTTGCCCTGATTCTGAACTAGCAACTGCATCAGTGTATTCTGCTGTTGGATCAACTGAGTGAGCTCCGGTGGGAAAGCAAATCCGGGGTCACGTCTCGGAGGCATCTGATAGGTTTAGAGGGGAGAGAATTAGAATAGAATGAGGTCTGGTGGGAAAACACTACCCATATGCACATGAGACAAACACAAACATATCACTCCAAAACAATTTCAAGCAAGGGCATAAAATCGATCTAACTATCGTTACAGTGCTCGGACTACTATTATGTACATGGGGAAAATACTACTAATAATATGGTGGTCTACTAGAAATTTTGATCGGTAGAAGACTCCATGATATCTGCTCCAGCTTCGTCTTAAAATCATCATCACTGGGGTCGGAGTCAGTGTCGTCGATGATGATGTAGTCCTTGGGATGGTCGTCATCTCCTCCTAGCGCAGGGTCTCCCATGAATACTCCTAGCTTCCTTGTCAGGTTGTCATTCTTCTCCACTAGTATGGTGATTTCCTCCTCATATCCGTCGCGTGTAGACTTGAGTTCCTCTTCCAGCTTCATGTTCCTAGTCATCAACTTCTTCAGATCTATCATGCTTGCGCACATTTGGTTCTCCTCGCGTCGAATGTGCTGGTTTAACTCCTGGATGTAAGCTGCAATGGACCTGTCCTTCCTGGTGCTGATCATCTCCCATTGCTCATCTCGGTGCCCACATATCTGGTAGATAGTGTCCTTAAGGTCCCTGTGATAAACTTGGCCAATGCGTCCTATGGTGATATGGGCTGCCATGCTCTTTCCTAGACTCCAGGTGGGTGCATCAAAGGAGAACTCTATGGGCTCAGTTACTGGCGTGAATGTCCTTCCTGGAACATGAACTCGAATCATCCAATGTTCCTCTTCTGGTAGAGTGGAGGTATAGGTCCCGGTGAAGCTTGGTATTCCGATGTTCAGGTACCTAGTGACTTCCTTCAAGTGTCGTCCGAAAGGTATGTCTTCATCCGGCTGTGCAAACTTGTTCCTCGTGTCCGCCATCCTATAGAGTAGAAAATGGAGAGAAGTCAGAAATGGGTAGAGAAGAGTGACCTATGGCTTTTTCTTAGTGGTCGTGCCCTACATTCAGCTTGTGCTCCGATACCATCTTGTAGCGACCCGACCTCAAACGGTCGAATCTCTGTGCATAAGTGTCATCCCTGGATCGGTAATGCTGACACACACAATACTTCGAAGGATTTATAACAGAGTAGCAATCACACACTTATTACATTGATAGTCTCAAGAGAGAGCTTAATACAATAATATGGCTTAAGGCCATCTAAATACGATAATAGCAGAAGGCTTGGAAGATAAAGTGAGTCCATCAACTCCAACGACATAGCTGAGTGCACGACAACGACCTAGCGCACCTTACTCTTCATCTGAAAAGTCTGCAACATGATATGTTGCAGCCGAAACGGGTCAGCACATGGAATATGCTGGCAAGATAACACAGTAGAGCAATGAACAAGTAAAGACTATCACTACATGCATATGAGGCTGGTGGAGGCTCTACGGTTATAATGTTTTTGCGAAAAGCCAATTTTTCCCTACAACAAAGGAATATATTTATTTAACTATCATGGTAGTTGTTAAACGTTGAGAAGGTTCCTCCAACTCAATCCCAATTAAACAGCATTAATAACCCAACTTATTAATTTAGAGTGATGAGATCAACATGACAATCCAAGAACCAGATACTCAAGATGTCCATAACCGGGGACGCGACTAACCATGATTTGTTTGTACACTCTGCAGAGGTTTGCGCACTTCTCCCCACAAGACTCGATCTCCTCCGTTGGATTTTTCACACTACATGATGTTTGAGAAATGGATGAACGAGACACAGTCTTTCAGAAACATTTACTCTTTACTCTGGGTGGACAGTTACACCTACTTTCCCCTACATCTGCTACCCCACCACTGAAAGAGGTCATGCAACATACTCAACTACACTAGAGCCCATAATAGCTTGTGGCTGCACATGGAAGTTTCTAGCATGAATAATCTTTTGATCCCTTTGAGCCTGGGTGGCGAACCATAGGATGATCTCACAGGTACTCCGGGATATCCTAGAACAACACTGGATTCTCCAGGTGCCCGCAACCAATCCACCCAGATGTGTATTTAAGTAGCCACCTTAAGTAAACCATTAATTAAGAATCTCACATCTGTCATGGATACACTCAAACCCAATCCACGTCTACGAGCATAGCATGGCAATATAAGCATAACGTAGAAGTAACTCCCAAGGGTTTGATAATAAAAGGGCAATAGGTTCTACCTCATCATCTAATTCCCAAACCCACATGTTAAGAGATCCTACTCATGTAATGTTTGAGGGTTACAACTAATGCATAAAAACTGGGTAATATATGGGTGTGATCAATGTGTTACTTGCCTTGCTGATGATCCGCAAAACCTAGTGACTCGTAGTAGCACGCTGCGCACTCCGGAAATTCTATCGCAAAATAACAATAGCATACATAAGCATTCAAGCAAAGATGCAAGTGTAAAACTTCAAATAATAAGACCAAATCTGAAAGTTCAACTGAAGAGATTTGATCTGCAAAAAGAATCAATCGAATCGGAGCTACGGAACTGAAACTACGGCCAAAAGAACTTCGAGTACAAATCTGCTTGCAACCAAATTTTAATTTGTCAAAAACCTTGTTCAAGTTGATTTAACAGAAAGAGGGGTTCGATACGAATATTTTTGCGTTGGTTTCACTAGATTTGGACAAACGGTTACGAAACGGCGAGGGTTTGAAGATCAGGGGCTAATCTGCGATAAA
This sequence comes from Triticum dicoccoides, assembly GCF_002162155.2. Classification (NCBI taxonomy): domain Eukaryota; kingdom Viridiplantae; phylum Streptophyta; class Magnoliopsida; order Poales; family Poaceae; genus Triticum; species Triticum dicoccoides. Next base: position 158,794,548 of record NC_041392.1, on the reverse strand, counting down.
AACAATCATGGATAGGTCCCTGGCTGAAAATAAAATAAAATAAAATAAAACTACTAACGAACGAACGTTCGCTGTCTAAACCTAACTGGCGAACAACGTTCTTTAAAACGAACGAATGAACGAACGTCCGCTAAGTAAATAAACCGACGAAAAACCGATCTAAGAAAATAAACCGGCAAACTAAAAAAACAGGGTTAACCAAAAAAACCGACCGGTCAAAACAAGGTCAACGACGGCGGCTCCGGCAAGATCCGCGGCGGCGGCGCGAGTCCGGCGAGGTGGGCGATGGCACGGCGCGGAGCGGCGGGGCGGCGGGCGGCGCGGAGCGGTGCGGCGCGGCGGCTTGCGGCGGCGTGAGGCTGCGGGGCTGCGACGGCGTGGGCGAGGGCAGCCGGCGCGCAGGCGGCTTGGGGCTCCAGGGGGCCTGGGTGGAGTATATAAAGGGGGGCGGTGAACCTCGGGAGGCGTCCCGAGTCGGCATGAGGCGGCGGCGGCGTTCCCTGGCCGGACTCATCCCGGAGTCAGTCGGGGCACTGGTGGCGGGTTGGGCTGCGGCTACGGTCGGGCCTCGAGCTGGCCCAGTCGCGGCGGGGAAAGTTTTTTTAAACAGATTCCGCCGAAAAAATCCTAATAAATAAAAAAATTCTAAAAATGCCAAAAACAATCCAAAAACCTGAATATAGGCAATTTACTATGGAAATTTGGGATGTTACAAATTCATGTTTCTAGTATGTGCCCTAGATGTGATCTGTTCATCTACTATGCTAGTTCGCATGATTAGTTTAATCTCTGTTATTGTAGTCATGATTTATCTTCTTCTTATTCGGATTAAATCTCGTAGTAATTTTCTCATATTTCCAACAATCCAAAAACCTGAATATAGGCAATTTACTCTGAGTGGATTGCCGCGCATTTGTAGCCACCTGCCTTTAAGGGGGCGCAATATAAGAGGTGGCACACAAGAGCAGTCTACTGGTTTCAGACCATGTGCTGCTATGACGCCACTAAGGGCAAGCCTGAGGGCAATCTTAATCCAGCACAGCTGGAAGCTTTTGAGAAGATCGATACTCTCTTTAAAGGTGCTCTTCTGAGTGTTCTTGATGATTCCATTATGGATTCGTATATGTCGTTTCACAATGGCAAGGACATGTGGGCTGCGCTCGAGGCCAAGTTTGGTGCCTCGGACGCCGGCAACGAGTTGTACGTCATGGAGCAATTCTATGACTACAAGATGACTGATGAGCGCTCTGTTGTACAGCAGGCTCATGAGATACAGTCACTCGCAAAGGAAGTTGAGTACTTCAAGTGTGTGTTGGCAGAAAAATTTGTTGCCGGGGGCATCATTGCCAAGCTTTCACCTTCGTGGAACAATTTTGCTACTTCCCTAAAACACAAGAGACAGGAGTTTTCTGTTGCGGATCTCATTGGTACTCTTGATGTTGAAGAGAAGGCGAGAGCAAAGGACACACGTGCTCGAGTTGCCGAGGGAGCTTCTAGTACCCACATGGTATAGAAGAAGAACTTCCAGCCCAACAAGTTCAAAAACAACAAGAACAAAACTCAGGGCAAAGGGAAGTTTGATACAAAGAACAAGCCGTCACATTCTACCAACTTCAAGAAGAATTCTCATAAGAAGGGGAAGGGACTTTGCCATGTATGCGGTGATCCTAATCACTGGGCTCCGAAGTGTCCTAACCGCTTTGAGGAGCGCGAACATGAGAAGAGCGGCAAGTCCGCTAATGTTGTCATCAGTGATAATGATATGAAGGAATCTGGGTATGGTATTCTTCCTACCATCCTTTCAATATTTCAACCTCCTGATTGGTTGATTGACACCGGTGCCAATATACATGTTTGTGCTAATGCCTCTACGTTTTCTTCTTACCATGTCATAGGGACTTTTTCCGTGCTGATGGGGAACGGGTTGAAGGACATATGCCCTAGAGGCAATAATAAAGTTATTATTTATTTCCTTATTTCATGATAAATGTTTATTATGCATGCTAGAATTGTATTAACCGGAAACATAATACATGTGTGAATACATAGACAAACAAAGTGTCACTATTATGTCTCTACTTGATTAGCTCGTTGAATCAAAGATGGTTAAGTTTCCTAGCCATAGACATGAGTTGTCATTTGATTAACGGAATCACATCATTAGAGAATGATGTGATTGACTTGATCCATTCCGTTATCTTAGCACTTGATCGTTTTAGTTTACTTCTATTGCTTTCTTCATGACTTATACATGTTCCTATGACTATGCGATTATGCAACTCCTGATTACCGGAGGAACACTTTGTGTGCTACCAAACGTCACAACGTAACTGGGTGATTATAAAGGTGCTCTACAGGTGTCTCCGATGGTAATTGTTGAGTTGGCATAGATCGAGATTAGGGTTTGTCACTCCGGTTGTCGGAGAGGTATCTTTGGGCCCTCTCGGTAATGCACATCACTATAAGCATTGCAAGCAATGCAATTAATGAGTTAGTTGCGGGATGATGCATTACAGAATGAGTAAAGAGACTTTCTGGTAACGAGATTGAGCTAGGTATTGAGATACTGACGGTCGAATCTCGGGCAAGTAACATACCGATGACAAAGGGAACAACGTATGTTGTTATGCGGTTTGACAGATAAAGATCTTCGTAGAATATGTAGGAACCAATATGAGCATCCAGGTTCCACTATTCGTTATGGAATGGAGATGAGTCTCGGTCATGTCTACATAGTTCTCGAACCCGTAGGGTCCGCACTCTTAACGTTCGGTGACGATCGGTATTATGAGTTTATGTGTTTTGATGTACCGAAGGTAGTTCGGAGTCCCGGATGAGATCGGGGACATGACGAGGAGTCTCGAAATGGTTGAGACATAAAGATTGATATATTGGACGACTATATTCGGACATTGGAAAGGTTCCGAGTGATTCGGATATTTTTTAGAGTACCGGAGAGTTACGGGAATTCGCCGGGGAGTATATGGGCCTTATTGGGCTTTAGGGGAAAGAGAGAGGGGAGGCTACGTGCCCCACAAGGCCTTGTCCGAATTGGACTAGGGGGAGGGGCGGCACTCCCTCCTTCCTTCTCTTCTCTTTTCCCTTTCCTTCTCTTCTACTCCTACTACATGGAAGGGGAGAATCCTACTCCCGGTGGGAGTAGGACTCCCCAGGGCGCGCCATGGTAGAGGGCCGGCCCTCCACCTCCTCCACTTCTTTATATACGGGGGATGTGGGCACCCCATGGACACACAAGTTGATTGTCTCAAGCTGTGTGCGGTGCCCCCCTCCACCATAATTCACCTCGATCATATCGTAGTGGTGCTTAGTTGAAGCCCTACGTCGGTAGCAACATCTTCACCGTCATCACGCCGTCGTGCTGATGGAACTCTCCCGTGAAGCTTGATACGTCTCCAACGTATCTATAATTTTTGATTGTTCCATGCTATTATATATTCTGTTTTGGATGTTAAGGGCTTTATTTTACACTTTTATAGTATTTTTGGGACTAACCTATTAACCCAAGGCCCAGTGCAAATTGTTGATTTTTTTGCCTATTTCAGTGTTTCGCAGAAAAGGAATATCAAACGAAATGAAACCTTCGGGAGAGTTATTTTTGGAACAAACGTGAGCCAGGGGACTTGGAGTGGACGTCAAGAAACAATCAAGGAGGCCATGAGGCAGGGGCACGCCTACCCCCCTGGGCACGCCCTCCACCCTTGTGGGCCCCTCGTTGCGCCACCGACATACTTCTTCCTCCTATATATATTCATATACCCCGAAAACATCCAGGAGCACCACGAAACCCTATTTCCACCACCGCAACCTTCTGTACCCAAGAGATCCCATCTTGGGGTCTTTTTCGGAGCTCCGACGGAGGGGGCATCAATCACGGAGGGCCTCTACATCAACTCCATGGCCTCTCCGGTGATGTGTGAGTAGTTTACTTCAGACCTTCGGGTCCATAGCTAGTAGCTAGAGGGCTTCTTCTCTCTCTTTGGATCTAAATACAATGTTTCTATGATCTTCTTGGAGATCTATTTGACAACCCCTTTATCGCGTTGGTTGCAAGGTTCTTGATTGTTTGTGGAGGTACTAGGCGACTTGCGTGTAATCTCCTACTGGATTGATACCTTGGTTCTCAAAAACTGAGGGAAATACTTACGCTACTTTGCTGCATCACCCTTTCCTCTTCAAGGGAAAACCAATGCAGTGCTCAAGAGGTAGCAAGAAGGATTTCTGGCGCCGTTGTTGGGGAGTCTACGCACAAGTCAAGATATACCAAGTACCCATCACAAACTCTTATCCCTCGCGTTACATTACATGCCATTTGCCTCTCATTTTCCTCTCCCCCACTTCACCCTTGCCGTTTTATTCGCCCTCTTTCTCCATTCCCCCTCTCTTTTCTAGTTCGCTGTTTCTTTTGCTTGCTTCGTCGTTATGGCTAGTCCTTTATCTACTCCTTTGTCTCCCGAGAATGAGGTCCTTAATTTTAAACAAAGGAAGGGAAAAAATCTAAAAGATGCTTGGTATAGAATTTGCAATGCGCAAAATAGATCTACTAGGAAGCAATCTACTTCCGTTCTTCTTCGCAATTTTTACGTAGGCATCTTTCCTTGGAATAGATATATTTTTGATACCATTATCGGAGGAAATTTCTTGGGTAGCCACACTTTTGATTCTTATAATGCTATGATAGATCTTTTTGGCACACCACCTCTCTTGGTTAATGGAACTATGTTAACTTTGGAACACGTTATGCAAATGCTCGATATTATTGAAAATAAAGTTGCCACTTTTGAATTGATTGAGAATTTGGATAAAAATATCCACAATCAAATTACCCAATATGGATCAAAGGTAGGAGTCATTTTGAAAAGTTTTAAATAAAAAGAACTCGTAGTGAATGAAAGAATAGACCAAGATTCCGAAAGAATTTAGGGTCCGCTTTTTCTGCCGGTAGGAGAACTTCAACTCCCCCTACCAAACTTGCCAAACTAACGTACGTTCCTAAGAATAAGGGTGAAACTTCTAGTAAGGAAAAAGCGGATCTTAAATCCATAAGCGTTCACCCCAACTTTCTCGCTATCATTAAGGAACCTTTTGCTACAAATGATTTTCTTGATTTCTTGCCTAGGAGTTTGATCATTAATAAAAAGGAAATTCCAAAAGGGTATAAGTGTTCTATTGAAGAATTGCCTACCAAAGATGGCAATACCTAGATCTATCCTTGCTTTTATGCCTAGCTAGGGGCGTTAAATGATGGCGCTTGTTGGGAGGCAACCCAATTTTATTTTTTTCCTTCCTTTTTGATTCTGTTTAGTAATAAATAATTCATCTAGCCTCTGTTTAGATGTGGTTTTATGCTTTTAATTAGTGTTTGTGCCAAGTAGAACCTTTGGGAAGACTTGGGGAAAGTCTTTGTGATCTTGCTGTAAAAAACAGAAACTTTAGCGCTCACGAGAATTGCTGCCATTTTTTTATTGAAGAGTGCTATTTAGTTAATTCTTTTCTCAGATGATTAATAGATAAATTCCTCACGTCCAGAAATTTATTTTAGAATTTTTGGGGTTCCAGAAGTAGTCGAAACCTACAGATTACTACAGGCTGTTCTGTTTTTGACAGATTCTGTTTTTCGTGTGTTGTTTGCTTATTTTGATGAATCTATGGCCAGTAATAGAGTTTATGAACCATAGAGAAGTTGGAATATAGTAGGTTTAACACCAATATAAATAAAGAATGACTTCATTACAATACCTTGATGTGGTAGTTTGTTTTATTTTACTAACGGAGCTCATGAGATTTTCTATTTGAGTTTTGTGTTGTGAAGTTTTCAAGTTTTGGGTAAGGATTTGATGGATTATGGAACAAGGAGTGGCAAGAGCTTAAGCTTGGGGATTCCCAAGGCACCCCCAGGTAAAATCCAAGGACAACCAAAAGCCTAAGCTTGGGGATGCCCCAGAAGGCATCCCCTCTTTTGTCTTCGTCCATCGGTAACTTTACTTGGAGTTATATTTTTATTCACCACATGATATGTGTTTTGCTTGGAGCGTCTTGTATGATTTGATTCTTTGCTTTTTAGTATACCACAATCATCCTTGCTGTACACACCTTTTGGGAGAGACACACATAAATTGGAATTTGTTAGAATACTCTATGTGCTTCACTTATATTTTTCTGAGCTAGATAATTTTGCTCTAGTGCTTCACTTATATCTTTTTAGAGCACGGTGGTGGTTCTATTTTATAGAAATAATTGATCTCTCATGCTTCACTTATATTATTTTGAAAGTCCTTTAGAACAACATGGTGATTTTATTTGGGTATGAATTTAGTCCTAATATAATAGGCATCCAAGATCGGTATAATAAAAACTATCATACAAAAAGTGCATTTGATATTATGAGAAGTTTGATACTTGATAATTGTTTTGAGAGATGAAGATGGTGACATTAGAGTCATACTAGTAGAGTAGTTGTGGATTTGAGAAATACTTGTGTTAAAGTTTGCGATTCCCATAGCATGCACTTATGGTGAACCGTTATGTGATGAAGTCGGAGCATGATTTATTTATTGATTGTCTTCCTTATGAGTGGCGGTCGGGGACGAGCGATGGTATTTTCCTACGAATCTACCCCCCTATGAGCATGTGCGTAGTACTTTGTTTCGATAACTAATAGGTTTCTGCAATAAGTATGTGAGTTCTTTATGACTAATGTTGAGTCCATGGATTATACGCACTCTCACCCTTCCACCATTGCTAGCCTCTCTAATATCGCGCACCTTTCACCGGTATCACACCCACCATATACCTTCCTCAAAACAGCCACCATACCTACCTATTATGGCATTTCCATAGGCATTCCGAGATATATTGTTGTCGGTGTCAAAACCGGCGGATCTCGAGTAGGGGGTCCCGAACTGTGCGTCTAAGGCCGATGGTAACAGGAGGCGGGGGACACAATGTTTACCCAGGTTCGGGCCCTCTCGATGGAGGTAATACCCTACTTCCTGCTTGATTGATCTTGATGATATGAGTATTACAAGATTTGATCTACCACGAGATCGTAGAGGCTAAACCCTAGAAGCTAGCCTATGATTATGATTGTTCTTGTCCTACGGACTAAACCCTCCAGTTTATATAGACACAGGAGGGGCTAGGGTTACACAGAGTCGGTTACAAAGAAGGAGATCTACATATTCGATTCGCCAAGCTTGCCTTCCACACAAAGGAGAGTCCCACCCGGACACGGGACGAAGTCTTCAATCTTGTATCCTCATAGTCCAACAGTCCAGCCAAAGTATATAGTCTGGCTGTTCGAGGACTCCCTAATCCAGGACTCCCTCATTAGCCCCTGAACCAGGCTTCAATGACGATGAGTCCGGTGCACAGATTGTCTTCAGCATTGCAAGGCGGGTTCCTTCTCCGAATACTCCATAGAAGATTTTGAACACAAGGATTGTCTCCGGCTCTGTAAAACAAATTCCACATACCACCGCAGAAAGTATAACATTCCACAAATCTAATCTGCTGACAACTTTTCATAACATGACATCCAGCCGTGGTCCGGTCATTACGAACTATTTTTCCCAGCCTGCCACTACACGTGTTGTGAGGTGGTTTTATTGGCACCTCTTGTCGAAGCAGAGATCGTGTTCCCCTTATCACGGGATTCTCATGAATACGGGTGTGGGTAACCCAATCGTGCTTGTTAGTATGACTCCTCGATTTTAGGCAAGTTCCAAACGGCCACGCAGAGGACGACTTGATATTCACCCTCTTAATTTATAAAGGGGCCAAGGCTTGTCCTTTTATTCTCGCGCTCGATCCTTCCCCTCCCACACCTGGAGTTCCAACACCCAAGGCTCAGGCTAAGCGCTTCGGACCTCCAACTATGTTTGGATCCAACCTTCAAGGTCGGTGGATGGCCTCCTCTGTCACAGAGGAGGACATCAAGAAGCTAAGGGAAGCCAGGTATCTGAGTTCTGAAATCTCGCACAGGCTGCCTGCTCAAGGGCAGGTCATCCCCACTCCCGAACCCAAAGAGAGTGTCATATTTGTTTCCCACTTCCTCCGAGGGCTAGGCTTTAGTCTTGATCCCTTTGTAAGAGGGCTTATGTTCTATTACAGGCTCAATTTCTACGATCTAGCTCCAGATTCCATCCTTCACATCTTGTCGTTTATCGTCGTGTGTGAGGCCTTCCTCTGCATCACCCCACACTTCGGCTTATGGCTCAAGACCTTCAATGTGAAGCCGAATGCTCTATAATATCGCGCACCTTCGGTATCGATGGGAGACACGCAGAATGCGGAGGTGCCATAATAAGCAAAGGCGCCGATGCTCTATGGCCAAAGGGTTCCTTCCCGGAGGTGTCCAACTTATGGCAGCTGGAGTGGTTTAACATCACAGCTCCCCGAAGTACGAAGTGGGAAGCTGCCCCCGCCTT